>NC_048298.1:273415075-273715075 GCF_013100865.1 Trachemys scripta elegans
TGAAAAATTCCTGTTTTCTGATTCAAAATGGCTTTTTGTTTGAAGTGTAAGCTAATTTTACTGATTTTTTCTTTTTTTCTTTTTTAGGTCAAAATCAAATGGTAGTGTTCCAAAATTGGCCCTACAAAGCAGATTTTTGGTTTTGAATATTTTAGAGATTTCAACTTTTTGTCCTGATTTGAAGCAGGAAAAGCTTTTGAACTCTTGAAAATATTCATGGATGGAATTTACATGCAGAACTTGTGTTGAGCAACTCATATCACATTGCTTTCATTATATATATACACTAATAACAATAATACTTATGAAAAGCATATAGCCTATGCATCATAGGCTATATGCTTTTCATAAGTATTATTGTTATTAGTGTACTAAAGAATCCCTGATAAGGATAATGAATGAATGAATATTTTGCCCAAATGCATATTTAACCATTTTAACTTTGCATTATATTCTGAAGTGCAAGACAATTAAAACATAATGTATTCATAGACCCTCATGTGGTCTTTCAGAAATGTATTAACTTTTCCCAAAGGTTGACTAGAAATAATTTTCTAATAAAAAGCACTGCAAGAATTAATTCCCAATTAAGTATTTCTTACAGAAAAACTTCTTCTAAAAATCCACTAACTTTATGATGGAGTCTTCTACTGAGTCTGTCATCTTTGTATTTATACTGGCCTAGATATGTGCCTCCTGTTCATTAGCTGTCCCTGCACTCACAGGTAGAAGCTATATTATAGTCTTAGACTCATGGCAGTAGAAACAAAACAATTTTTGTCGAACTATGCACTACAAAGGGAGAAAACGTGTTGTCTATGGTTCTGACTTACTTTAAACTATGTCCTCATTTTGAAATGCCAACTCTAAACGTATGTTTTATTCCTAGGATAGAACATACTTTAATAGATAATTTTGTCCTGTTTGCTCGTTTTCCTGATTTGCAACCAGCCTATGTTGCATCACTCCCCCCAGCTCTATATTTTCCATGAATGGGCTCTAGAGTTAACATATAACATACCATGAGTGCAATAAATATATGTAAATGCATAAGAATTAACAACAAAAAATCCAAACTTGAAACATAAAAGAGTAAATCTAACAAGAACAGGTGGATCTCTGAGATATAAAATAATTGCCAACCCTCATACACAATTGCAGTAGGATCAATATACTGTACAGAAATAAAAAAAAACCTAGTTCCGTGGGGATGAGGATAGCTCTTTCTTATCTCATGCAGGAAAGATCGGGTCTTGGGTTCTTTCAGATAAGCTATTTCCGACTGCAACTTCCATACCAGTTCATATTAGGTGGAAATAATTACAGATTTACTTTAGGTTCATAATATCTAGCAAACAACTTATTTATATTAGGCTTAATTTTAGCATTTGTACATGTATGTGGATGCTGATCTTTTACCAAAATATATATAAAAAATAGTATTATTCTATATTTGCTGTTCATGAAAAAAGAGGGATTAAACACTGGCTTGCGACAGGCACTGTATAGGCAGATTGTCCAGTAATTTAAACACATGTTGCCAGCAGACCTGAGCATTAACCAACAATACCCTGACTTTTTCACTCATTGGATCGCTCTACAGGAAAGTCTGACAGGTATAATGAACTGTGGCAAGACATGTGATGGTTTTATGTGAGCCAATAGGAACCATGTTAAGGCTACCAACTCCCCCTCACTTGTAATCATGTCAGGATCTGGAGTCTGGTTTCAAGAAGTAAATGGTTGCTGCACTGACTAGTTCCCATCCAAACAAAGTTTCCTGCATGATTTCCTGTACTTGCATGATCACACACTGTTGCTCAAATGAGATAGCCATAGCCATATTTTCTGCAGCCTTAGATGGTATTCACAACTATTACTCTGTATGTGTCAAACAGAGGCAGTAGAAGTCATTTTTATACTTTGTGCATAGTGAATCAGTACATCTTTTTCTAACTGAGACTGGTGAGTAGAGACACTGATTGTATCACTAAGCAATCGATACACTGTATGGAGATTTCCCTTACTGCATCAAAGTATGCTGCTGGCATTGTG
Source organism: Trachemys scripta elegans (assembly GCF_013100865.1). Taxonomy (NCBI): domain Eukaryota; kingdom Metazoa; phylum Chordata; order Testudines; family Emydidae; genus Trachemys; species Trachemys scripta. The sequence continues at coordinate 273,417,131 of NC_048298.1, forward strand.
TAAGATACAGGCCTTGATGCTCTTTTGTCTCTATGACATTTTTGATTTAGTTGTTTCCTCCTCTGTAGCATAAGTTAATAAGCATATTTAACTAATTAGAGAGACAGGGTGGGTGAGTTAATATATTTTATTGGACTGTGATGGGATTGTGCTACTAAAGAGTAGACAGTGCCACCGCCTGGTGCTTCTGGGGATTAGCTTAGTCCAGCCAACACCCCTTCCAGTGGTTACACCTTATCAGTTTCCCTTCTTTAGCCCCTCTCTCACTCCAAGAACCACAGCATCCTCTTCATGACTCAGCCCTCCAGCCTGGTTCCTAGCACTGGTTCCCCTTCGGGGGGTGGGGGGAGAAGGGGGAAGTGTATCAAGGTTCCTGCTCTCCAGCAGCCTCCTGCTTCATTGCCTCACAGTGGCAAGATGGGGAACCCAAGGCCAACCATCTGCTCTAGATTCTGGCACGGGGACCCCCTCTGCAGCAGCCAAGGTCCATTCCCTACACCTTGCTGCCTTTCCCTGAGTCACTTCCATACCTCCTGGCCCTCCCACTCCTCTAGGGATGCCAGTCTCTTCACTCCATCCTCCAAGGGAGTAACTTTTGACAACTCATCTTTGCATCCCCCAAACATGCCTCTCTTCTCCCAGGGAGTGAATGCAGACTTCTCCCTGCCACTGCTTCTGCTTTCAATTTCCTGTATTTTGTAGAAGCCTGCCCCTCAGAGGTGAGCTTCTCTCTAATTAACTGCCTTCCGCCTATAGCTTCTCTGTTTGCAACCTAATTAGTTGATTGGGCCCACCTGGCCTAATTCAGCTCTTGCAGGGCCAGTGAGTTGAGTACACCCCATCACATGGACTAACTTCTTTTACTGAACCAAGAACCTGGACCAATAAAAGATATTACCTCATTTGCTTTGTCTCTCTAACACCCTGGAACCAACATGGCATATTTAGCTCATGTTTCACAAAATTCATTTCATATTACAGTCCATCATTTGCATCCACAAGGAATTGTGCTCACACAATTGTGTCCAGAAAGACTAACTTTCAGGCTCAGAATTGGAACACAAAAAAGGAGGCAGGGTTTAAAAATAAAAACAAATAAACAAAAATAGCTTTTGGCTTACTTGAGACTAGTCTGTAAAATGTACATCTTCATATTAAAGTGTCCCAGCAGTTATACTTCTGTGCAACACTTCCATTGACATTCTTATCAGGATGTTGTCAGAAAAATAGAACTAATAACTTGGTTTTTAGTACAAGTTTGCTGAAGATGATGTTACTCCATGATTTAATGGTTTTGTCAAACACCCTCAGGGACTCATGATCATCTTAAAATTTCAGCTCTTTAATTCATTTTACATTTTTAAACTCTAATTTTTGGGGAGAAAAAAACTTTTAAGATCAGTTTTGATTACAGCTGATAATGTGAAAATAGTGGAATTTATTGTTATGTTCTTGAGCAAATCACTGATTTCATTAACCTGAAGAGCCTTGTATAGAAGTAACTTTAAAATTTCCAGTTCTTCTGACATCAGAGAGACTGTTCAAATTATTTATGATTTATAAAGACAATTCACTGTGTCCAGCTGCTGTGAGTGCTGGACCCTCCTCCCTCCCCATTCACAGGCTTTTGTGAATTTTTGTTTATTCCCGTGACCTGGTCCATGATTTTTACTAAAAATATCCCTGACAAAATCTGAGCCTTAGGCAGAGTCAGCTGGATCCCAAAAGAAAAGGTCAGCATAGAAAGCCCTTGCCCTTTGTCAGGCTGTCTGGAGTGGCTCATGGGCACCCATGCCAACCTCCGTGCAGACTGTCTGGGAACGGCGCACAAACCCCAAACTGATTGTATGTTCTTTAAATAGATTTTACAAACCAAGTAATAAGTGTGAATTCCTAAAGCACTATAACAATCTTAACATGGAACCACAGACATTCCTCTTGTGCACTCTGGTCATTGTTGCCACACAGGCAAGCTTTTATTTGTGATAGATGGTCCCTTACACCCGCCCCTCAAAAAAAAAATCACAATATTCAGGTTACTCCCAGTCCCAAAGGAGCAGTCACATACCATCCCTGGCACTTGAGTGGGATCAGACTGAGTACTTGGGGGGAAGGGCCACCCCAAAAGTTGCATTGATGGTGAATTTGTTGTTGTCCTTCTGTGACTCAGAGGGTCTGGGGGGGGGGGGGGGCTGGCTTCTCCTCATGCCAGGCCATAGGCATATGGCCTCGTTCCTGGCACAGGAAGTGCCTTGCATCCCTCAATGAGTAATGGACCCTATATAAAGGTCCCCTGGAATAGCACCATGAAGGACTTTTATGCCTAACTTGTTCTGCCACCAGATGGATATTAACCTGGAGGTGGAAATATTGCATGTGTTGAAAGCTCAGGTCCTTACACCTTAAGGTGAGAGTGATTATGGGGACGATCAGTCTCCCAGAGTGGGCGGGGAAGGGATAAATGGCCATACTGGGGAGAAAAGGCTACACAAAACTAAGCACCATCCTGGTCCCCAGGCCCTCCAGCAGATCAAGAGGGACAAAGACACTCCCCACACCACACTGAAACCCCCTCTCAACCATGTCCTGCACGGCGGCTTCTGTGGCAAGAAAGAAGACCACCTTGTCATACATTGTAGAGGCTGCCACAAAGGCCAAGCCCCCCTTCTCCAATGCCCACTCATATATTTCCTTATGGCGTAAGGTGTCCACTAGGAGGCAACAAACACTGGGACTCCTGGTGAGGCTGGGGAAGGTGCCCCAGATGTCATGGGTGAAATTAATGGAGGTTGCGACAGATTGTGATTTTGTAGATGTTAAATTAGCTATAGCATATGCCTGGGTTCCCTGGGGAGTAGGGCCCCCAGGGCTGGTTGAAGGCCTACCATGTCAAAGAAAGATGAAGATACCCTCAGCAGCCTTCTTCTTGACAGGACCTTTGTATTTGCCCTGAAATGTGATAACTAATGGTGGGGCCCTATTGAGGGGAGTATGCAGAGGTGAGGCAAAAACACTGGCTGGGGAATTTCCTGAACCCATCTTTCCCTTCATAGCTCCATCACCAGCTGGGACAAAGCAAGAAACCTCATGAAGTAGGGGAACCTGCCATGGCAGCAATTGAAAAATGGAGAGGGGGAACACTCACACCCCCATTAGCAACAGGAACCAAACAAAAAAGGGAGAAAAGGAAACACCAAACAAAAACAATGGGAATTCATTAGGTGTCCACCCCTCCTGGCTGCACTTTTGAGGAAAAGGAAGGCAGGGACCAAGCTAAAATAAAAAAAAAGTGGGAAAGCAAGAGCCAAAAACAGTGAGGGGAAAAGGGAAGAGGACTCCTTGGACAGAGGCTGACAAGGCTGAAAGAGTGTTGGGGGAGAAAGGAATCACAAGGGATCCTGTCTGCCCAACTGAGAGGGAGAGGAAGGGCAAGAGCAAATGAATGAGGGTAGGGACAAAAAAAACAACAACATCCAAACAAACAGAGCAGCCCACCACAGGAAGGGAAAGGAAACCATCAAACAAACCAAAGAAACAAAATGGAGGGAGGACTCACCGCAATCTGGAGATAAGGACAACAGAGAAAGGCTTCTGCTGCCAGAGTGGAACCAACGTGGCAGAGGGGGAGCTGAGCTGAGCTGAGCTGCAGCAACAGCAGAAACAGCGCCCCGCCCCCCAAAAAACTGGAGCAGTAGGACAGCAAGGCAAGAAGCAGGAATAAGTTAGGAAAGTAGGGATCAGGAGTCAGGTGAAAAGGCAGGGGCCAATGCAGCATCAAACTTGGAATTCACCAAGGTGTGTCAACAACTTCCTGTGCCTTTCTTTGGATTTAAATAGTAAGCCCTGACCAATGTTCCTGCAATCAGGACCAAAAGGAAGCATTCCTGATGTAGCTTCAGGTTTCATGGTCTCTCTCTTCCCAGTCAGTTGCTACATAAGAACAGCCATACTGGGTCAGACCAAAGGTCCATCTAGCCCAGTATCCTGTCTTCTGACAGTGCCAATGCCAGGTGCCCCAGAGGGAATGAACAGAACAGTGATCACCAAGTGATCCATCCCCTGTTGCCCATTCCCAGCTTCTGTCAAACAGAGGCTAGGGACAACATCCCTATCCATCTTCGCTAATAGCCATTGATGGACCCATCCTCCACAAATGTATCTGGTTCTTTTCTGAACCCTGTTAGAGTCTTGGCCTTCACAACATCCTCTGACAAAAAGTTCCACAGGTTGACTGTGTGCTGTGTGAAGAAATACTTCCTTTTGTTTGTTTTAAATCTGTTGCCTATTAATTTCATTTGGTGACCCCTAGTTCTTGTAGGAGAGGGAATAAATAGTACTTGCTTATTTACTTTCTCCACACCAGTCATGATTTTATAGACCTCAATTGTATCCCCCCTTAGTCGTCTCTTTTCCGTGCTGAAAAGTCCCCGTCTTATTAATCTCTCCTCATAGGGAAGCCGTTCCATACACCTAATCATTTTTGTTTCCCTTTTCTGAACCTTTTCCAATTCCAATATATCTTTTTTGAGATGGGGTGACCACATCTGAATGCAGTATTCAAGATGTGGGCATACCATGGACTTATAAAGAGGCAATATAATATTTTCTGTTTTATTACCTATCCCTTACCTAATAGTTCCTGTCATTCGGTTAGCTTTTCTGACTGCAGCTAAGCATTGAACAGATGTTTTCAGAGAACTTTCCACAATGACTCCAAGATCTCTTTCTTGAGTGGTAGCAGCTAATTTAGACCCCTTCATTTTATATGTATAGTTGGGATTATGTTTTCCAATGTGCATTACTTTGCATTTATCAACATGAATTTCATCTGCCATTTTGTTACCTAGTCATCCAGTTTTGAGTGATCCTTTTGTTGCTCTTTTCAGTCTGTATTGAGATGCTGGGTAAGAGAAAGGAGGTGTCAGTCACCTGGGAATTCACAGACCCTGCTTTGAGACCCTAGGGGTCATGACACTGGGCTGGGTGCAAAACCACACAGTTTAAAAATATTGCTTAAAAACACAGGTGGAGGAGTTAAACCCCCAGAATTTGTTTCTCAGAGATGCTGGGGAACATCAGAAAACTAGAAGGACCTCAGAGGAATGATTCCCCATTGAAATAAAGTCCTCTGTGGCCAATCTGAAATGCTTTCTCTGTCTGTGCTTGGAAGTCAAGTATTGCTTAGCATATTAGTGAAAATAATGAAGAAGAAAAATCAAATATTGCCAGGAAACAATGCAGTTTTCAACAGCTGCAATACATTTTTGACCACAGTACTCACAATGTACTCTGTGGATGAGGAGAAAGCAGTGGATGTGTTATTCCTTGACTTTAGCAAAGCTTTTGATATGGTCTCCCACAGTATTCTGGGCTGGATAAATGGACTAGAACAAGGGTTGGCAACCTCTGGCATGCGGCTCGCCAGGGTAAGCACCCTGGCGGGCCGGTCCAGTTTGTTTACCTGCTGAATCCTCAGGTTTGGACGATTGAGGCTCCCACTGGCCAGGGTTTGCCACTCCAAGCTAATGGGGTCTGTGGGAAGCGGCGCGGGCAAAGGAATGTGCTGGATGCAGCTTCCACTGCCCCCATTGGCCTGGAGCAGCGACCCACGGCCAGTAGGAACCGCAGTCAGCCGAACTTGCGGATGCGGCAGGTAAACAAACTGGCCCGGCCCATCAGGATGCTTACCCTGGTGAGCCATGTGCCAGAGGTTGCTGAACCCTGGACTATAATTGTGGATAGAAAGTTGGCTAGATCATCGGGCTCAATGGGTAGTGATCAGTGGCTCCATGTCTACTTGGCAGCCAGTATCAAGCGGAGTGCCCCAAGGGTCGGTCCTGGGGCCGGTTTTGTTCGATATCTTCATTAATTATTGGGAGGATGGTGTGGATTGCAGATGACACTAAACTGGAAGGAGTGGTAGATACACTGGAGGGTAGGGATAGGATACTAAGGGACCTAGACAAATTAGAGGATTAGGCCAAAAGAAATCTGATGAGGTTCAACAAGGACAAGTGCAGAGTCCTGCACATAGGACGGAAGAATCCCATGCACGGCTACAGACTAGGGCCAAGTGGCTAGGAAGCAGTTCTGCAGAATAGGACCTAGGGGTTACAGTGGATGAGAAGCTGGATATGAATCAACAGTGTGCCCTTGTTGCCAAGGCTAACAGCATTTTGGGCTGTATAAATAGGAGCATTGCCAGCAGATTGAAGGACGTGATCGTTCCCCTCTATTTGGCATTGGTGAGGCCTCATCTAGAGTACTGTGTCCAGTTTTGGGCCCCACACTACAAGAAGGATGTGGAAAAATTTGAAAGAGTTCAGCGGAGGGAAACAAAAATGATTAGGGGTCTGGAGCACATGACTTATGAGGAGTGGCTGAGGGAACTGGGATTATTTAGTCTGCAAAAGAGAAGAATGAAGGGGCATTTGATAGCTGCTTTCAACTACCTGAAAGGGGGTTCCAAAGAGGATGGATCTAGACTGTTCTCAGTGGTAGCAGATGACAGAACAAGGAGTAATGGTCTCAAGTTGCAGTGGGGGAGGTTTAGGTTGAATATTAGGAAAAACTTTTTCACTAGGAGGGTGGTGAATTACTGGAATGGGTTACCTAGGGAGGTGGAAGAATCTCCTTCCTTAGAGGTTTTTAAGGTCAGGCTTGACAAAATCCTGGCTGGGATGATTTATTTGGGGATTGGTCCCGCTTTGAGCAGAGAGTTGGACTAGATGACCTCCTGAGGTCCCTTACAACCCCGATATTCTATGATTCTATGAATGTACTATTATATGGTTTATTCACAGGTCTCTGAAATCAGTGCAGGAAGTTTCATGTAGAGTATAGATAGACAGTGATTTTAGCTCCATATTCTGTCAAGCCAACTTCATGCAATTCAGTAACAGATGATTTCTTATCAAGTGCATCCATCAGTGTGCCAATTAGTAACAGAGTAGAAGGCCCCAGATTATATGGATTCCTGTCTAAAAGCAAGATGGATTGAATTTGTTCTTAATGTTCTTGACTGCCAGCAGCATCTAAAATATATTTAATAGCTTTGCTAAGCAGCAGAGGAACAAATGATGTGAAGAATGCGTGAGAAGTGTGAACATTGCAGGTGCCTTCTCCCAAGATGCAACTAATTTTTAAGGAGAGGTTAATAGAAACCTGGATTCACACTGACCAACACTTATTTGACAAGGCAGAAAATCACAATGCAGAAACAGAGAACCAACAGCTACATATCCAAGATAAAAACCTTTAGTAATACTAAGGACTGGATTGTGCTTTACTTTGCATGGGTGGGGAAGAGGGAAGAGTTTTTACGTAGCACCCTCCACCACCACCACCACACCCTCCATTTAGGGGCTAGACACAATCCATTGGAGGAGCAAAGGCACTGTTGTTTGCTAAAACCATCTATAGCTATCTAGGGATGGCAAGATGACTAGGCCACACACCCACATCCACCACAACAGTCATAATGAGGTAGCAGATACTATTGCATGAGTAGCGCCTGGCAGAGCCACAGAATCCACTCCACAGGAGGAATACTGGCCTTCAGTAGAGGCTGTTGCTTAAAAGCCACAGTTGTGCTCTAATATGGGAGGAGAGAGAATTGCTGCAGCATCCAGTTGGGATGTAACAATGGCATGTGAAAAAAAAAAGTTAGAAAGGAGGAATTCAGAAACTATAGATCAGTAAAACTTACACAACAGCAATGAGACATTCAATTAGATTACATTTAAAACTGATAAAAGATAAATTATTTTACACACTGCATAATTAACCTTGGAACTCATGACCACAAGGTATGGATATGAATAATAAGAATATTAGAATAACATTAGATAGTCTTGATTTGTTGTTGTTGTTTTGATTTTAACTACAGTATATGAACCTTTATGCTTGTAGCCTATAGAACTAACCTGCTTGCTTGTATATATATATATATTTTCGTATACTTTAAGTATTTGGTTTATTGTAATAGGTTTATAGATTTATATTAAAGTAAGTTTGGCTGTAATGCAAGAGACCTACAGGCCATATCCTGTATGTTAAGCTAAGGCAAAGTTAGCATATCTGTATTAAGACCTTTTATTCAGAAAGCAAAGTTGACGTATATCTTGTTACCTAAATAGAAGAGTACCCACGCCTATGTCCATGACCTTTTATTTAGACCAATAGACAATGGAGAATGGCATGGGGGAGGGGAGTAATGTTGTACCCACAGACTTAACAAGTACACCACAAGAGACCGATGTGCATACATACCTGACATCACTACGTACATACATATTAGCCTATGGGGTAAGTGTACCCTAACATTTCTGTGGGTGAGGAATGAAATTTGGGCATAAGAGGAAGGATTATAAAAGAGGTAACCCACCTCAATAGAGTACTCCATTTCTTACTTGGCTCCAGTTCTCACTTTACTCTATCTCCATTCTCACTTTTCTCTATTCTCACTTACTTCCTCCACTTTATCTGTTCTATCTATCTACGATGACTGCTACTATTAGTAGGCTATACTTGTTCTTCTTAAACTTTAAGTTTCAAAGGAACTAGGCTAGCTTGGTTTTCCCTAAGTTTTATTCTTAGTTTGTTTATTAGGTTTTGATTTAAGTTTAAGTTAGTCAAATAAACCCTAATTTAGTTTTGATAGCTCTTAGCATTTTCTAAGCACTGCATCCCTCACTCAAGAATTGAGAAACCTGAACCGCAATGCCGTTCCTGTGTCTCTGACCACCAGGTTATCAAGGAAGGGTGGAGTATATTAACCAAAACTTTGTTGCATATAATACTATATTATCATATGTATCTTTTGAATAGCAGTAATGCAGTTGTAACTTTGTAACTCTAGGTATTTTACCATTTACTTACTATTATTAATTTTAATAAAAAGTCTTTAAGGCTATATCAGTTTCAGTGTGAGCTTCCTGTCATACCCCCAACGGTCCTTTATAAATACGGTGGTGCCTGATTCAGGACAAGAACTTTTATCTTCTGATCAAACAGATTGGCAAACCTAAAACCCATACTAATTAATATTGATGATAATAATTATTAATATTATTATTACAATCAATTAAATTAAATTAATACATTTAATTCCCATATTATCCAAATTAATATTATCAGTACACCCTAAATCAGACTACAGAGCCAGGAGTCTCGAGGAGTGTGTGACAGAAATTTTCAGGGATTCCAGGCATCCTTAGACCCCTGAAAATCTCACCTGAGACATAAGTAAAGAGTTAAAGTTACAGAGAGTTGAAGAGCAAGATTGTGTGTTTTACTCACTCTTAAGAACACAGAACCTGTGTTCCTGTGGCTGCGGCTTGGCAGAAGTCCCAGTATTTCCATTCTGTATTGTGGTTTAACTTAAAGTTTTAACTTATAAGTTTTGAATTTAATCTTGCAAGATAAAGTAATAATGATATTATTTAATGTGATACGCGCGTTTAAGGGGCTTTGTTGGAGGTTGAAGTTGTAACAAATGGTACCGATAAGATATAAGCAGTAGCATCGGGCCCGATGACTCACACTAAGCGGTGGCAGGGGAGTTGATAAATAGATGTATTAATTGCCACCAAGAGGCCGCAATAACTCAGAACTTGTATAGTTCTTCAGTCCCCACAACTCTCCCAGGCTGCACCTCTGATCTATCTGCCTCAGTTCCCCAGATGTTTGGCAGGTCCTGACAGAGGGAAAAGACCTCTCGATCAGCTACGAGCCATCAAGGGAAGAGAGGGGAATGCGCCCTCAACCCCTCTATCATTTACTTGGGACTTATTGAACTAGGTGGAAAACCAGTTTGGGGTATTATTTCCTGTTGTTTCTGTGAAGGGACACCATCAGTTACAAAGTAAAGCAACAGAGTGTTCATTATAGTTTATTACATAAGCTAGTGAAGTGTTAGAATTCAAATGAGTTCTATGTTATGTGTTAAAGTGAGTGGAGCAAGGGCAAGAGTAGAGTCTGTTGGAGTTGCCCGCAGGATGGCTTTAGAAAACTTTGCCAGAAAATACATTCAGGAACATGGAGGAGATTTAGAACAGCTAAGGAATAGCAAGGTGATATCTAAGCATTGTAAACCATGGGGTTTTGTCAATGACGTATTTGATGTAGAAACGAAGCAGAAAAAGAAGAAAGCCTAAACTGGTGAAGAAAATAGCTGTTAAATGTCTGCTCGTAGCTTATAGTTCACTGGGAAAGAAATTAAATAAAAAAAACAATTAGAGTTACTCAGGAAAGCCAGCAAACTTTGGATGCCAGCTTAAAATCACTTGGCGGCTATGAATCAGACCGTGGTCGGCTATTAAAAAGAATTAGAGAGTTGAAAAAGATGTGTTAGAGGAGAATAAAGAATCGGTTCCCACCCCTATTGGCATGGTGGAACCAACGGAGACAGAAAAATCTGCAGGGCCAATTACTAGAAGTAGGGCAAGAGAATTAGCTCAGGCTTATACAGTACCTTTAGGAGCGGAGTTGAAGATTGGGTCTGAGAAGCCACAGGGAGAGTCAAAAGAGGAAGTTAGCAGTGCAGAAACTACCAGCAGTCTGCAGGAAGATAGGAAGTCTCAGGGTGGCACCAAAGGAGGCGGAGTTGAGTGTCATCATAGAGGAAGCAAGTAGTGAAGTAAAGAATGAGATGAGCAGAGCAAAGGGGGAGGAAATATCCTCTCCTCTGTTAGTGTCCACCCCGATAGTAAAAATGGAGTGCCTCTAGAAACTGTAATTGTTCAGGGACTAGAAGATGTGGTGTCACAAGTGACATGGGTAGCTAGTGCCAGTGAGGTAGTAATCTCTAGGTTACAACAGAGAGAGATACAACAACCAAGGATTACATGGCACCATATAGATCAAGAGATCCAGCCCCTTTGGGTGGACATTTATTGACATTTGGGCAATCATTAACATTGCCTAGGTCCCTAAAATTTTGTGGACCCTCTACACTCCGAGGGTATTCCTGTTGCAATACTTCAGGAACCACGAGCTAATCCCACTGTGAGGATTGAGGAAGCCCCAGGGTTAGGCAAAGGTGTTCCTAAATTCCCTAGGTACCATTGTTGGCAAAATAACCCTAACCCACGTAGTAACCCTGGACCTTCGAGTGGGTGTGCCCCTTGACAGGGTTATGTGTTTGAATCCCATATAGGGGCCCGGGACCATGTTCCTTTCTTTTCAGATGCTGCACAGAACAATTCATGCCTGCGGAGATCCAAGTCAAAGATGAGGACTCAGTTGTAATGATGTTTAAGCAGACACTTAAGGCTCAATGATGGGATATTCAGAAACTCCGAGCCCGTGTGAATGAACTAATGATGGAAGGTCAAGGCCCAGCACCCTTGAACTATCCGGTGGCCTCGGTTGACCCATTTCCTTCTCTCCAGTGGACAGCCTCCGGAGAGATAGAAGGAAAATACGTAGATATTTGTCTGCATACTCTAAAATTACTCAGCATAACCCCAGTTGGCCCCGAGTATAGTCATAGTCCCTTTAGGCAGGCATGCATGAGAGAGACCCACAGTATCTGCAGTGGTAGGGAGCCACCACAGGAATTTTATTATAAATACTGGGGCAGCAATTAGTATTATCCATGTTAAGGATCCTAGATCCTCAAAACACTTGCAACTTTTGCAAGTAATCAGGTTGTTACCACACTTTCTATACCCATTTAAAGTACAGATAGGTCACCTAAGAAAGGTTCATACCTTTGTATTGATAAAATTAGCAAACCCAAGGAATTGCCTATTGAAACTAGTTTTCTATACAAACAGGGATGTGTTCTTAATGGGTAACCAATTATTGTGTTTTACTATAGAATAGGTGGCTTATTCCTTAATTATGGAATATGAGATGTATTATATCTTCCCCTTAAGCATGAGGCACTAGTTGCTGTCAGAAAAATGACTCTAGACTAGATGGAACACTACTGTGATTTGGTAGGCTAATTCTTATGCTTAAAATATATTGTTGAAACTATCCCACAGTGTCAAGAAAATTGGCTTAATGAAGTACAGTAATACCTTATCTTGATATCATCTATAATTTTTCTGATTGTACAAAGTTGAAGGACCCATCAGCGTAGATATACCCAAGCAAATATGTATGCATTTACAACAGGGAGCCTCGTGTTGTAATAAATAATTGGCCATTAGATTTGAAACAGTTAACTGTATCCAAGAGACACCAAGAAAGAAGACTGTGGACTAACCTACTGTCCAGTATTGAAATGGAGTATATATTTATGTAGGAACTTATTCCTTTTAAAATGTATTATCTTGTATTCTTCTATTTGTGAATTTATGAACATCCTCTTCCACACACATAAACCACAGAATTATACTATAGAACAGGTGTAAAGAAATTACAGTACAGCTACAGAAGCATGAAACAAAAAGCAATTGATCTAATAGCCTCACCACCATAAGTACAACAGCCGTCGGCTGCTGGGTCCCTCATTTTCCATTTTTTAATTTTAATATAGGTGACAACCTTAGGTGAATGATAAATGTAATCTTTTTCCTTTGTCTTTCTACAGGGTATAGATTACAATTGTTACAGTTTTTATAATGGATGATTACATGTTAAAACTATTTTTTTATTACAGAGTGAAGAAAGGATATCAGTATGGGAAATTAAAAAAAAACATCCACCACTTTGCACAATGTTTTGACTGCAAGAGCATGACACTTCAGCTCGAGATTGTAATCATGAATTTAAAAACAGAATTATGCTATTAAGGCTATTCAGCTCCTTTTTAGGTACTTAACCTTGAAAACACTGATATAAAATGAATATTTTTCCTGAAGGTTACAAAAGGAGCTTTTTTGTCACTATAGACTATTCATTGCAAAAGGAAGATATAAATGCAATATTAAATGGCAAAACTTAAGTTGATTCAATGCTAAGTTTGCACAGCCAAGCACCAAAGTGTTGGGAAATACCAATATTAATGCTGAATGACTCTGTCCTCTTGGGTGTATGCATTAAAATACCATCTTTACGTGATCACATTATCTCTCAAATAATAGTGCAATCCAATTATTTTCCTACAACTTCATATTCATGTGAAGCAGTATTTGGAGTTACACTCTGTAGTACCCCGCCAATACATGGAAATCACTGATAGGAGATGTATATAATAGAACCATTGTGAAACTGGTGTGAAAAAGAGAACTGCAGGAGAGTAAGGAAAATATTAATGGTGCACTTTAGGCTTATCTTCAGAGAAAGAGGCCTCAAAATGTTTTCTCTCTTCTTTATTTTTAATTCAAGGAAATCCAGGGTATTCAACATTATGTCTCAGACTATAAATGTAATAACATCTATTCAAAGTTCTCACAGCAGCCAAGATTGGACTGGACATCTGAAATATGTTCTGGCATAATATTTAATAGTATATACTATGAATACTGTGGCCTTGATGGTTAACAGTTAGTGACTATCATTAAAATCCTAAATTCATGTTTGGGCATCTAAATAAGTGGCCTGATTTTCAAAGATGAGGAGCACCAGATCCTTCTACTGACTTCATTTGACAGAGAGCCCTGACTTAGACCTCTTGCTATCACACTGACCTCAGCAGGGTTGGAGATCATGTAATTAAGATCAGAATCTGATAAAGAGAGTTGAAGCAATTTATCTGGGATTTAGCAGCTACATCCAAGCTTCGAGTTGAGGATTCCTGCCTGTTGGAGTCCCATGAACCACTCCCACGCCTATTTGCTGGGATATGTGCAGGTTTCCAGGTTTAGCCTTGCTTGCCCACATACAGCTCCCGCTGATTTCAGTAGAAGCCCCCTGGGAGTGCTGAGGTCAGACTTGTTCCCTTACAACTGCATAGTGAATACAGTTCCATTCTTGCTCAGTTCAAAACTGATATTAAGTTGAATTACTGAAAAAAACAGCAAGTGTTTCTCCCTCCGAGCAGCTAACTAAGGAATTAAATTGAATTTGATTTCCAATTGGGAAGACATTTGTGCCCTTCATAAAAGATTCATCAATATCATTTAAGCTTTGAGGAAGTTATCTAATACTGAGACCACATTTGGTTCTTTTGTTTGTGACGCACAATATTGTTTCCTTCATATTGTATACATGTTTACTGTTCTTACTTCCTTTTTCATTTTGCTCAAGACTAAGACTTAATTTAATCTTCTGAATACGGAAGACAAGGCAGCTCCCCAATGGATCAGTTTATCTGTGCATTATGTATGTAGAAAGAAAGCTAACATAATAAAATTGTTGAAGCGTGCAAGTTAAGGCAGGGGCCTTGCTGAAATCTTGAGAGTTTTAGGTCACCGGAGACTTAGTTAAAGCTGATGGATTAGCAGTGAAGTATTAATAAGGTAAGTACTGCTGTTTGTCATTGTTGTTTATATGTACTGTTGGAGAGAGGCCGTTAACAAGAGTGCTTTCCTATAATTGTGAGACCATGCTATTGTTTTGTGCTATAATAAGACAGTCAGTTACTTCAGCTTTTAGTGGTTCATAATACCTCAATGCACATAAAACATAAAATTACATTAAATGATCCAAGTGCTTCCTCGGAAAATGAGTAAAATAACACCACTGCATTGTGGTTCATAATATTAAATGCAGGGAAATAAAATGAGAATCATTTGAACAAGCTGGATTATTTGAGGTTATATCTACCAGTACATTCAGGTTGTTAATATAGAGCCTGGAGAAAACAGCTAAAAGTCACCATTAAACCTAAATTGTCTGCATTTGTATCTAGTCATATTTCAGTGAAGATAAATGATTGTCCAACGAAATGTTTAGGAGTCCTTCAAATAACATCAATGCATAAAAATAGTGGAGTATGAAAATGTAGGGCTCGATTGTGCAATACTTACTTCTGATGCTGAATATTTAATTTAAGCGAGTGACTTATTGTAGTCCATGTACTTAAGAGCTTACCTGCATTATCACAAACCTTTATTTGTATCTTGTTTCCTCCTCTGTAAAAGGCGGAAATAATTATTTTCACAGGAATGTGAAAATAAAATGATTGACATATATGAAGTGTTCAGCCATAGAGTGACCAAGCCATAGAAGAACCTAAATAAGCAACATTTAGTAGGGGAAAAAACAAAACAATTCAGCCTCCCTGATCAGAAGTACCCAACCAGCCCACTACTGTTTTCACCTCCTCAAAAGACTATGAAAATTACTGAGCTATACAATGTGCTCCAAGGTTGGAGAGCAGAGAATCATAATGCCCTTCAAAGATTACATATATCCATTTCTCATCTAAAATATCACATAGGACGGGGTGAGAGGAAGGGAGTTATGACCATACTAACATGTCAAGGATGCAAACATCCAGGATGGGGAAGGATTACTTAGGGTATGTCTACACTACGGGATTAATCTGAATTTATATAATTCGAATTTTGGAAACAGATTGTATAAAGTCGAATGTATGCGGCCACACTAAGCACATTAATTCGGTGGTGTGCGTCCATGTACCAGGGCTAGCGTTGATTTCTGGAGCACTGCACTGTGGGTAGCTATCCCATAGCTATCCCATAGTTCCCGCAGTCTCCTCCACCCATTGGAATTCTGGGTTGAGATCCCAATGCCTGATGGGGCCAAAAACATTGTCGCGGGTGGTTCTGGGTATATCCTCCCCCCTCTCCAGAGAAGCAACGGCAGACAACCATTTCGCGCCTTTTTCCTGGGTGAATAGTGCAGACGCCATACCACAGCAAGCATGGAGCCCGCTCAGCTCAAGACAGCAGTCATGAACATTATAAACACCTCGCACGTTATCGTGCAGTTTATGCTGAACCAGAACCTGCAAAACCAGGCGGCGAGGAGTAGGCTACGACAGTGCGGCGGCGAGAGTGATGAGGATATGGACATGGAATTCTATCAAACCACGGGACCCGGTGCTTTGGAGATCATGCTGTTAATGGGGCAGGTTATAGCCGTGGAATGCCGATTCTGGGCCCGGGAAACAAGCACAGACTGGTGGGACCGCATAGTGTTGCAGGTGTGGGATGATTCCCAGTGGCTGCGGAAATTTCGCATGCGTAAGGGCACTTTCTTGGAACTTTGTGACTTGCTTTCCCCTGCCCTGAAACGCCAGAATACCAAGATGAGAGCAGCCCTCACAGTTGAGAAACGAGTGGCGATAGCCCTGTGGAAGCTTGCAATGCCAGACAGCTACCGGTCAGTCGAGAATCAATTTGGAGTGGGCAAATCTACTGTGGGGGCTGCTGTGATGCAAGTAGCCAAAGCAATCACTGAGGTGCTGCTACGAAAGGTAGTGACTCTGGGAAATGTGCAGGTCATAGTGGATGGCTTTGCTGCAATGGGATTCCCTAACTGTGGTGGGGCGATAGATGGAACCCATATCCCTATCTTGGCACCGGAGCACCAGGGTACCCAGTACATAAACCGCAAGGGGTACTTTTCAATGGTGCTGCAAGCACTTGTGGATCACAAGGGACGTTTCACCAATATCAACGTGGGCTGGCCGGGAAGGGTTCATGATGCTCGCATCTTCAAGAACACTAATCTGTTTAAACGGCTGCAGCAAGGGAGTTACTTCCTGAACCAGAAAATAACCATTGGGGATGTTTAAATGCCAATAGTTATTCTTGGGGACCCAGCTTACCCCTTAATGCCATGGCTCATGAAGCCATACACAAGCACCCTGGACGGGAGTCAGGAGCTGTTCAACTACAGGCTGAGCAAGCGCAGAATGGTGGTAGAATGTGCATTTGGCCATTTAAAAGGTCGCTGGCAATCGTTACTGACTCGCTCAGACCTCAGCCAAACCAATATCCCCATTGTTATTTCTGCTTGCTGTGTGCTCCACAATCTCTGTGAAAGTAAGAGGGAGACCTTTATGGTGGGGTGGGAGGCTGAGGCAAATTGCCTGGCTGCTGATTATGCACAGCCAGACACCAGGGCGATTAGAAGAGCACACCAGGAAGCGCTGTGCATCAGAGAAGTTTTGAAAACCAGTTTCATGACTGGCCAGGCTACAGTGTGAAATTTCTGTTTGTTTCTCCTTCATGAAAACCTGCCCCCTTTATTGACTCATTCTCTGTAAGGAACCCACCCTCCCCCTTCCCCCAGCTTGCTTTCAAAGGAAATAAAGTCACTATCATTTAAAAAACATGTATTCTTTATTAATTGATTATAAACATAGGGAGAGAACAGACAAGGTAATCTGGGTGAGGTTTGGGAGTAGGATGGGAGGGAAGTAAAAAGCCACTGAAAAGATTCGATATGATGATAGCCTTTTACTTGGGCTGTCCACTGGGGTGGAGTGGGAGGGTGCATGGAGCCTTCCCCCCCCCAGCGTTCTTACACGTCTGGGTGAGGAGGATATGGAACATGGTGAGGGGGAAAGGAGGTTATACAGCGGCTGCAGCGGCAGTCTGTTATCCTGCTGCCATTCCTGAAGCTCCACCAGACCCCGGAGCGTGTCCGTTTGATCACGCAGCAGCCCCAGCATTGCAGCCTGCCACCTCTCATCTCGAGAGTCCCTCATGACCTCAGGTTCACTGGCATCTTTCCTAAATTTAGATACTGTGTCCTTCCACTCATTCAAATGAGCTCTTTCATTGCGGGTACATTCCATTATTTCCGTGAACATCTCGTCTCACGTCCTCTTTCTCTGCCGCCTTATCTGAGATAGCCTTTGGGACAGAGGAGGGGGCTTGAAAAATTTGCAGCTGCTGGAGGGAGGGTTGAAAAAAAATAGAGAAGTTTTTAAAATGATACATTTTACAGAACAATGCTTATACTTTTTCATTGTGAACAACACTATTCACATTACATAGCACATGTGATTTCAGTACAAGGTCGCATTTTCCATCTTAATATTGAGTGCCTGTGGCTTTGGTATTAGAGATCACAGACGCAGGTCCGGGCAACAGAATTCAGCTTGCATGCAGCCATGGTAAGCCATTGTCTTTCAGCTTCTGTGCCCTCCTTTCCCACATACCAAGCAAAGCCCGTTGACTGCTGCGGTTTTCCTGTTAACCTTCAGCAGCAGAAAACAAACTAACCCCCCCCACCATCCAATTCTCTGGGATGATAGCTTTATCCCTCCCCCCACCGCGTGGCTGGTAACAGGGAAGATCCCTGCTAGCCAAACGCAAAAAGCTCAGGGCCAATTCCCACCCCCCTGCGCTTGGCTAACTGCAGGGAAGGATTTCTTTTCAGCCACAGGCAAACAGCCCAGTAGGAACGGCCATCTCTGTCCCCTTAATTAAATTCCCGTATTTCAACCAGGTTACCATGAGCGATATCACTCTCCTGAGGATTACACGGCGAGATAAAGAACAGATGTTGCTTGAATGCCAGCAAACACCGGGACCATACGCTGCCAGGCTTTGTCATGCAATGATACCAGATTACTTGCTGCAAGCATGGCGTGGTCAAGTGTCCTACCATGGAGGACGGAATAAGGCTGCACTGCCCAGAAACCTTGTGGCAAGGCTTTTGCAGTACCTCCAGGAGAGCTTCGTGGAGATGTCCCTGGAGGATTTTCGCTCCATCCCCAGACACGTTAACAGACTTTTCCAGTAGCTGTACTGGCCGCGAATGCATCCCAAGTCCTCAGGGCAAAGTAATCATTAAAAAACGCTTGCTTTTAAAACAAGTTTTGTATTTTAAAAGGTAAACTCACCTGAGGTCCCTTCCATGGGGTCATAGTCTTGGATACTGGCTTGGGAGAGTACTTCAGTCAGGCTGAGAAAAAGATCCTGGCTGTTGGGGAGAACGGAGTGCTGGGTGCTCTCCGCAAGCTCATCCTCCTCCTCCTCCTCTTCCCCGTCCGCAGAATCCTCAGGTGTAGCTGATGAGATTATCCCCACCTCTGAATCCACGGTTACAGGTGGGGTAGTGGTGGCGGCCCCCCCTAGAAATGCATGCAGCTCGGCGTAGAAGCAGCATGTCCGCAGCTCTGACCCGGAGTGACCGTTTGCCTCCTTTGTTTTTTGATAGGCTTGTCTGAGCTCCTTGACTTTCACATGGCACTGATCTGAGTCCCTATTGTGGCCTCTCTCCATCATGCCCTTGGAGATTTTTTCAAAAGTTTTGGCATTTCGTCTTTTTGAACTAAGTTCTGCTAGCACTGAATCCTCTCCCCATATAGCGATCAGATCCAGTACCTCCCATATGGTCCATGCTGGTGCTCTTTTTCGATTATCAGCCTGCTTGGTTACCTGTGCTGATGAGCTGAGCTATCTGTGGTCACCTGTGCTCTCCACGCTGGGCAAACAGGAAATGAAATTCAAATGTTCACGGGGCTTTTCCTGTCTATCTGGCCAGTGCATCCGAGTTCAGATTGCTGTCCAGAGCGGTCACAATGGTGCACTGTGGGACAGCTCCCGGAGGCCAATACCATCGAATTGCGGCCACACTAATTCGAAATGACAATATCGATTTTGGCGTTACTCCGCTCATCGGGGTGGAGTAGAGAAATCGATTTTAAGAGCCCTTTATTTCGAAATAAATGGCTTCATTGTGTGGATGGGTGCAGGGTTAATTCGATTTAACGCTGCTAAATCCGAATTAAAGTCATAGTGTAGACCAGGCCTTAGGATAATAATACTGTACCAGTGGGACTCTCTAAGGGTACATCTACACTACCGGGGGGAGTCGATTTAAGATACGCAAATTCAGCTACGTGAATAGCGTAGCTGAATTCGACGTATTGCAGCCGACTTACCCCGTTGTGAGGACGGCGGCAAAATCGACTTCTGCGGCTTTTTGTTGGCGGCGCTTACTACCACCTCCGCTGGTGGAGGTAGAGCGCCAATTCGGGCGGGTAGTATAGACCTAGCCTGAGTCAAGTAACTGAAATTGAGAGGGAAAAATGTAGTCTGATTATCAGGAAAAGCTTCCTGGCAATGATATTTATTAAACAGTGGAATAGACTCACATGAGAAGAGATAGAATCCCCCACACCTGGGATATTTAAAAATTGGTGGACACAACACAAAATACACTGTAGAGAAAAATATTCCCTTAGTGGGAGGATGCACGAGGTGACCCAATGTGTCTTTTCCATCTCTAGCTTCTTTGATCCTATGATATAGGTTTTATAAAATTCACTGGCTTGAGTGCAGAGCGCAATTAATGAACATTAAAATAAAATGTACATTAACATAAGCAACAATAATTTTACAATGCTGTAATGATACAGTACACTGCTCCATGGAATAAAGCAAAAAGGTTACAAATTCAATTGCATTGACATTTAGTTTTGGAAAGAGAACGTTGTTATAAAAATATAATTTTGATTAATTATGCTTTCTATGGAATGAACCATGATATTACAATGGATGTGAGGATACATTTGAGCAAACTAATGTTTTGGTGCGATAATAAGCAACATGTTCAGTTTTCTGGGATTGTGCAGATGCAGAACCCAGCTGCCAAAAAAATCACATTTGTTTCCTGTTTGTGTGTAATTCCATGTCTACATATTATTTTTGTCTGACTGGGTTTAGTCAACAGCCATCTCCCCAAGGACACCAAAAAATATTGATATTAATTTAATTTGTAAATATGGAATAGTTCAGATAACTATTGTGAATTAATAGAAAGATTAAGTAGCCCTTTCATTTCAGCAGTTCCTCTCTGTTGTTATCTACACTCCTGTATTGATTTAGGATCATCCAGCTTTCAAGTGGTTTAGGCAGTTCTACTGCTTTGTTCTATCAATGTGACTCTAGACCAGTGTTGGGCAACCTGCGGCCTGCAGGCCACACATGGCCCATCAGGGTAATCTGCTGGTGGGCTGCGAGACAGTTTGTTTACATGGACCATCTGCAGGCACAGCCACCCGCAGCTTCCAGTGGCCCAAGTGGACTGGCAGCAAGAAGTCAAGGGTGGGATTTCTTCCATTTCCTCTCACCAGCCAGGAGTCCATTGCATTCATTGCACATGAAAAGACAAAGGAAGCAGCTGTTAGACTCTGGGGGAGGGGTCCTGGCCTAAAGAGTTTAGTCAGTAAGAGTATGTCTACATGGCAATTAGACACCCTTAACTGGCCTGTGCTAGCTGACTTGGGCTGGCAGGGCTCAGACTGTGGGACTGTTTAATTTCAATACTGATGTCTGGGCTTGGGCAACAGCTTGGGCTACAGCTTGCGAGGTAGGAGGATCCCAGAGCTTGGGCTGCTGCTCGAGTTGGAACCCCTACACCGCAACAAACAGCCCAAGCCCTGCAAGCCTGAGTCAGCTGGCATGGGTCAGCTGCTGGTGTCTAATTGCAGTGTAGACATACCCTAGGACTGTTGAAAGCATGTGGTGAGAAAACTTTGCTTTGAATCTGATACAGTTTGTTAGGTTAGGCACCAATAAGTGCTTTATCTTTATTTTTCTTGTGACCATTTCGACTTCTATGCCTCATTATTTGTACTCACTTGGAATCTATCTCTTTGTAGTTAATAAACCAGTTTTATTGTTTTATCTAACCCAGTGTGTTCAGGTTGAAGTGTCAAGGTAATTCCATTTGGGGTAACAAGCTGTGTGCATATGATTCCCTTAAAGGAATAATGGGTTTAATATATTCATGCTGTCCATACATTTCTGTGGGGAAATCTGGGACTAGGGATGTGTTTGGGTGGTAATCATAGAATCATAGAATCATAGAATATCAGAGTTGGAAGGGACCTCAAGAGGTCATCTAGTCCAACCCCCTGCTCAAAGCAGGACCAATTCCCAGCTAAATCATCCCAGCCAGGGCTTTGTCAAGCCGGGCCTTAAAAACCTCCAAGGAAGGAGACTCCACCACCTCCCTAGGTAACGCATTCCAGTGTTTCACCACCCTCCTAGTGAAATAGTTTTTCCTGATATCCAACCTGGACCTCCCCCACTGCAACTTGAGACCATTGCTCCTTGTTCTGTCATCTGCCACCACTGAGAACAGCCAAGCTCCATCTTTAAGGCTGGTAAGAGACAAGGTGTGGCTGGCTGGCTGCAGCACACACAGCCATAATTTGGAGTGACTTACATGCTGGAGGCTGTTTGTGAGCAGTCCAGGTTGTAGACTATAGCAGCAAGGCATTGTAAAAGGCACCCCAGTTTACAGGTAGTCATTGGTCTGGATTGTACCCTGGTATGTCACAATCAATGTTTGGAAAATTTTGATCATAATTTTGTTGAACATTTAAAACTATAAACTAGAGTATTTCTGCAATCTTTGAATACCACACAGTGTTACATATTTAAATTATCTAGATTATTCATTATTTTAGTGTCTTGCAGCTTCTAAATTGGTCAATGCCATGCAGACAAAATGGATAACTGCTTAAGAGATTCACAACTGTAGTTCTGCCAGTTGATAAAGGTTGGAAACATTAGAGGTGATTTTTCCTGTAGGACACAGCATGCTAGAATTTAATTGTAATCTTGCTTCATTACCCATCACATTCTCTATTAAATAGCAAAATGATTGCCTGTATTTCTTATTTCCTAAATTATTGTCATTTGGGAACATAAAACAGAATTCTTACTAATATTTTAATGCATTATTTTATACAGAAAATTGTTTTCCTTTTAATTACTTAGGAATTTATAGCTCAGGTTCCTTGATGGATGGACTTTAAATTTTTCTTTTGGGACTTTCACAGCCACTTGAATGAATTTAGCCATATATTATATTTTACCCCCGATTCTCCTCTCCCCCCCCCAAAAAAGAACAGCTGGCCTACTTACATTATGTCAGCAAAGTCAGTTCTTTTGGACAATTACAAGATGATGGACATGATTCACAGTAATCACCACCAGAATAACCAGAAGCTAATAGAGCAAGTTTTCATGTTTCCCACAGCTCTGAGTAATTTTTTATCAGACAATCTTTTTTATAAATCAGCATGGGTATCTATAAATAGAGTTATGGCTTAACCATGAAAGCGACCCAATCCAAATCTTTCCTGAGACACTGGAACTTCTTGTTGCTGTCCTTACTGACCAAAGATGATGCTGGTGAAAGTAGTATATTTCATGAGTACAGTTGCGGCTAAAAAGGCCTATGCCCAAGTGGCCATCTTTTCCACATGAAGTGCATAGGCAGCTCGTTGTTGAGGAAGAGACTACAGTCTGTGTCTGCTGAGTCTGCCGCTGTTTACGACTCAGCCTGTGTGCTTCAAGATCCATACTGTGGTTAATCTTGATATGGGTAACCCCATTGTTTACTACTGCTCACCAGTGTGATCTATCTGTTGCTGATGACTCCCAACTGTCAACATCAATGCTGTCCTGGTTCAAGTTATGCTTCAGAGTGTCCTTGAAGCATTTCTTCTGGCTGCCTCATATGTGGTTGCCCACTTTCAGTTTACTGTACAGCAACTTCTTTGTCTTTCTGATCTCTTTTACCTTCAACTCATGAACAGTCCAGCATAACTGTGATGTGATAACCATGGCTTCAATCCCTGTAGAGCATAGGCTCTGAGTTTTACTTTTCCCATGGGATGTTCCAACCCCATTCCACCCCAAGGTCCCCCCGCCTCCTCCCTTCCCCTTCGACCCCTGCTCCGCCACCTCCCCCGAAGCCCTGCCCTCACCCTGCCTCTTCCCACTCTCGCTCTGCCCCCTTCTCAAGGTGACTGCTTGCTGCTCTCCACCCCCCCCGCAAACTCCTCCCTCAGCCTCTGATCAGCAGTTTGGCAGTGCCCCCAATCAGCTGATCAGAGGCACTGCCAAACAGCTGTGGCTGGTGCTGAGAACCCACTATTTTTTTTTCTGTCCGTGCTCCAGCCCCACAGCACCCATGGAGTCGGCACCTATGCTGTAGAGTGACTATGTTCCAGATCCTCATTATTGGTATCTTTATCCTGCCATTTGCTGCAGAGTATAGCATGCAGATGTCAAAAATGGAACTTATCTAGAAACTTAATGTGATGTCTGTAGCAGGGTCAGGTCTCAGAATCCATACAAGTTGAACAGCACGACCACTATATAAACTTTTAACTTGATATGAAGCTTAATACCATGTTACTGCCAGACGCTACCTGACAGTCTGCCAAATAATGAATTTGCTTTGTTGATATGACCTGTCAGCTCCTTGTCTATAGTAGCGTCATTTGACAATATACTACCAAAATAGGAGAAGTCTGTAACAGCCTTCAGCTGTGCGTTGCTGATGGTAACTTAGTTTCATTTAGGGTTTTCCTGGTGCAGGTTGATACATGACCTCTGTCTTTTTAAGATTGATTGTCGTCCCTTTCCTTTCTGCAGACTCTGCAAATCTGCACATAATCAGTTGTATCTCTTCTAGAATATGCACTTACAGTAGCTCATGAACAATTGCCTCAAAAACCTTCATGGAAGATCTCAGACTGTTCAGATTAAATAATTTTCCAGAGGATTGGAAATGTATCCTGATACTGGCATTCAGATCTCTTGTAGCATCATCAAGCATTACTGCATAGAAGAGATTAAACAAGAGTGGATTAATTATGCATATCCCTGCTTACTACCATTAGTAATAGGAAATGGGTCAGACAGAGTATCATCTACACAGATTTGTTCGAACATTCCTCATGAAATAGCCTCAGAGTGTTGGCCTCAGGAGCTAATGGAGCCAAGATTTCAGTGTTGGCCTCAGGAGCTAATGGAGCCAAGATTTCATCTTTCCCTCAGCTCTGAACAAACATTTTTCAGACAATTGTTTTATAAATCAGCATCGGCAGCTACAAATAAACTAACTGCTTAACCAGGAAAATGACCGAACCCAAATCTTTCCGAAGACATTGGAACTAGTGTTGGCGCATCTCCAAAGACGTATGGAATTTGCCAAATCAGGTGGAATTTTGTCAGCCGGTGAGTATGCTTGTTTACTCCAATAACTCACTGGTTGCCAGAAAAGTTGACTTAATGTCATATTAATAACTGTTCTGGAGGGCTAGTTTTACCTTTTCTGGGCAGCTTCCACAGAGAACATTTTCCATTATCACCAGGGATTACACTTACAGTACTATTGGGAAGTTTCCAAGACAAACCAAACCAGCAATACAATCTCTTCCAGAAGGGATTCCATAACATATTTTACATCATAATGTGTAGTCCTAGAACAAGCAAAGCTCCCATTGAATTCAACAGGTGTTTGTCTGCAAAGGGTCTGTGGGCTCAGACTTCCAGTTAACACAATTTCAGTTTTGTTCTAAAAAGTTGCTGTTAATTTATAATTAATTAATTCTGTAATATATGCACTTATAATAGTATCTTCATATAACAATTATAGTTCCTTTGTTTATAAGTGATTATATAGGAACACTGCATTTAATAAAATAATAAAAAGGTACTTGTATACACAACATATTATAAATGACCAAAATATGAGAACCTACTATGAAATACTATTTAGTATGACATTTGTAAGCTGTGAATGTAACAAGTACTTTGTTAGTTACAATGCTGATCAGATCATTTTGTAAACTTGGTATTTAGTCATGAAGCCTTGCCCCCTTCTTCACATCATGCAGGTCAAAAAGTCGTATCTATAGGAGTCTTCATTTTCTCAATTATTCTAATAGCAATGATAATGAAATATCACCCTAATGATTTGTATGTAGCCACAGAATTTAAATATGCCCAAGCCAGTCTCCCACTTTGCTTATTTAGTTCGCATTTTAAAATAAGAGCCAATGTAACTGTCTATGCTAAATGAACTCATCCGTCATCAGAAGTGGGCTGACTCTAAACATCTATCATTTTCAAGTGTGATTGCAGCTAACAACCCTGTGTTAAACAGCTGTTAACAAATCCAAAACAAGTATTAAACTATATTAGAGTTGTTTCCCCACTAAGCAGAAGTAAGATCAGATCCTAAGCCAAACTATATATGTAGATGATATTAAGGTTGCCAATCTCCATGGTACTGACTGCAAACAAATAAAAAACATACACAAAAATCTCTCCAAGCCAGTTCTGCCAGTGGAAACAAGTTTAAAGCTGCTGTTGGGTTTTATTTTTTATAAATACAAGAAGTGCTCAGAGGGGAGATTGTGGAAAAGCTAGGAGTTGAAGTGGCACAGCACCTTATAAGAGACACTGAGCACCTCACCTCAGAGGATGATGACTATGTGATATGAGCTGTGGACTTCTAACACAACATATGAGCAAACATGCATTGTAATAAAACCACAACAATTCTATGGCAGAGGGGCAATGATTTTCAACATTTTCCATTTGGTGGTTTTGTAAGAGCTCACTCTTTCATTGACAGTGATTCTACTTACAGCATACTTCCTGGGGGGGGCGGGGGAGCGGGGAGGACAGATTACCCTCTCCCTTGGGAAAACTCAGCTAAGGAGGAAAATTGGGTTGGGGGAATCTACATGACCAGAATCCTTGTGGAGTTTTCCCCACATTGTTCCATCTAGATGTGGATGGAAAATGGGGAAAAAATTAATGACCATTTTAGCCAAAAATTGTCCCTTCATGACTAATTTTGGTCAACCTGCCCCTGCATCTTTCAGCAAATGAGCTATTTGTTTTGGGGGGGGAAATGCCGAGATCTAGGTCTCTGAGTCAGTGACTGCACACTGCCTAGCACAGGGGTTCTCAAACTTCATTGCACCACGACCCCCTTCTGACAACAAAAATTACTACATGACCCCACGAGGGGGGAGGGACTGAAGCCTGAGCTTACCTGAGCCCTGCTGCCCTGGGTTGGGATGGGACAGGGTGTGTGGGGGGGAGCTCAAGCCCCACCATCCTGGGTGGGAGGGGGCAAAGCCAAATACCCAGAGCTTTAGCCCCAGGCAGGGGGCCTGTAACCTGAGCCCCGCCACCTAGGGCTGAAGCTCTTGGGCTTTGGCTTCCACCCCAGGTTCTGGGGCTCGGGCTTCAGCTTTGGTCCCAGGCAGTGGGGCTTGGGCTTTGGCCCCAGCAAGGATAACACCACTCCTGGTGACCCCATTAAAATGGGGTCCTGACCCATTTTGGGGTCCCAACCCACATTTTGACAACCGTTGTTCTAGCACAATGGTGTCCTGATTGCTGACTGGGGCCACTAGGAAGTATTGCAATATGGATAATAAATTACATTAAAAAAACTTGCAGGTGCCTAATCCAGCACTCAAGAGTTAGGAAATGGCAGAATTAAGGTTGTTTTTGCATTATGATACATTCTTTGATTCTATGATCACATACTATTTTTCCATAGGACCCCTGCCTCATTCAGTGTATGGGTTGGATAGTGCTGAGGGAATGAATCTGGGTTGTAGAGAGAATGTGACTGCTGTCTGTAGGACCCCTGACTCCTTTGTGCCAGAAGTTGGAAGGTGTGTTGTGAATAAGGCAGGATGAATGAGGCAGGGGACTGCAGGAAGAGAAAGAAGGATCTCGCAGTTAAGGCAGTTGAATGTATCCCTGGAGAATTGAATTCTATCCCTGCCTTTGCCACAGAGTTCCTGTCTAATGAAAATGAAGTCACTTAAACAAAAATGTTCACAGGTGGTCACTAACTGTGTATTCCTCATTTTCTAGGTGCCTAACTTGAGACAACTGAAGTAAGAGTTTCAGAAATACTGAGCACTCACAACTGCAGCTAATATCAATTGGAGCTGAGCTTTGAACATATAAAGTGCTAAGTACTTGGAAAAAAACAGGTCCTAGATATCTTAAATGGACCACCCAAAATTCACGGACACCTGACTATTTGGCCTTAATCTTACAACAGATGTAAGATGAAGATAATATAACATAATCTCGCAGGGGTTAATTAATGATAAATTTGTTAATATATATACTGTGGATGGAGCAGCACAGAAATACAGGAAACTAATAATTCTATATTTAATCCAGAGTGTATGGTGTGAGGTAAAGGAGATAGGAGATAGATACAGATTGAGGAGGGCAAAAAGAAATACTGAGTGAACACTCATTCACTGAATAAGGTTCTATAGGGGAGTGACCCTTCAGTACTTGTTCCTCGAAGTTTTTCTGTCCCTTCCACTCTAGCTCCTGCTCCTCTCCCCCATCCAGCCCGACAAAATTTCTTTCCTCCCTCTACCTCTATGTTTATGTACCCCCCTCTGTATCCCAACCCTTTCCCACCTGCTCTTCCCAGCATCTGGCTCCGGGAATATCCCTACCGTCCCCCTCAAATTTTTACATGCATGTACCCAGCTCTTCTTCACGCTGTCAAATTGCTTCCTCATCCTCAAATTGCTTCTTCATCCTCTTTCCCACTGCCTAGCAGGGCCAGCTCTAGGTGGGTTGTCACCCATGGTGTAATATATTTTCAGTGTTCCCCCAATAACCCTTAACATAGACATATAACCAAAAAGCAAAAGCAAATATGTGGGATTTTGTGCTCCCCAGTGTTAGTGCCCAGGGCAAACACCCTGATAGTTTCCCCTGCTGCCTGGGCATAAGCAGGGGAACACCGAGTATGGAGAGAAGAGAAGAGGCAATGTCCACACCTACCAGGAGGAACAATTGCCAGAAACGTCCTTTTCAGCTTCTGCATCCCTTGGTAGAACATGCCCAGTGTAGACAGAGTCTTTAGAGAATTTAGCTGCCAAAGTCTAACAAGTCTCTACTGAGTTTGTGCAAACTGAGACTTTTCAGAGAAATACAGCTTGTCTAAACCATTCTAAGAAATGACTGAACCTGTTTACCTGAAATTAAAAAATAAATTAAAAAAAAGCACTGACACAGACACCCAGCATGGAAAATTTAAGCCAAAATGGTTTGTTTGGCAATGCTATAAGCAGCTGAAAACCATTATTTTATAAAAGATAGTATCAGGCAACCTTAACTCCAGGCAGCACTACCAGCTCTACCAATAACAAAAATAGTATTAATATTAATAATAATTAATACATATTAATTAATTCTTGTAGTGTATTCAAGAACCAGTATGTGGCCATGTAATAAAAGACGGGGCAAAATAAATGCTGGCATGATCTGGTTCTGATCCAAAGCCCAGTAAAGTCCACAGGAGTTTTCCCATTGAATGCATGCATCCACTTTTAATGGGTCAGGTTGATAGCTGAGTTCAATTTCACTGAAGTTAATCAGTAGGACTTCTTGTGGAGTAAGGTACCTACTATAGTGGGTAAGTATGGCAGAATCTGAACTATTCTTTTTATCTGTGTATTTGTAACTTCATAGGTATAGGAAAATTGAAAACTAGTGGCCAGATGCACCAGTGTGTTCGACCTACTTTGATGATACAAAGCTGCCATAAACCTAACAAAATCATGTTTTTAATAACTTTGCATGATTGGATCAGTGCAAAACTGCTGGAGTGTATCAGTGAATCTGGACCGGATCTCTTCCATAAATCAATGTAAAAAAGTATATGTTTTCCAGGTACTAAGTATTAAACTGTTTTAGAGAGGTATAGGATAGCTACAGTAAGGAGGGAATTGGAAAGGCTCAGCATTTCACA
The DNA here is from genome assembly GCF_013100865.1 of Trachemys scripta elegans. Lineage (NCBI taxonomy): Eukaryota > Metazoa > Chordata > Testudines > Emydidae > Trachemys > Trachemys scripta. The sequence continues at coordinate 273,446,519 of NC_048298.1, forward strand.
GGATCAGGTCTTAAAAGCTCTTATTCACAGTAGTACTACTTATTCATGGTGCATAAGTGTGGCAGAACTGGTTCCTTAGATATGTAGATGAGGACTGCAAAGCAGCAGTTTTTAAGCCATAATCTGTAAGTTTTTAAAAGCACACAATGCCAGTTTCAAACCCTAAATTCTGAAAAATGAATCCAATCAGGGGCTAGGTTACAAAATGGGCCATGTATAAGAATCAGGGCATGAAAAGAGTATGTGTCAGGAAAAAAAAAAGGATTTGTTGTCAAAACTGTCCTATAAAATTTGCATCAATACAGGAATTTAAATGTATTCATTGCAACTAGTGATGATACAAATAAGAAAAAAGAGGATCAATACCACTATAATTAGAAAGCATGATTCTGGAAACTGTTGTATGAAGAGTCAGAAACAACTCAGTTTGACAACTTGGAAAGGTTATTCAAGACATGAAAACAAAAATAGGTTTTGTTACTTTGTGAAATAAATGTGAAATGAAGCATGTGGGGGTATGCAGGCACATTTCCAGAGTTTTGATACGAATTTGAGTGACACAAGCACCTGTCATTGAACATCAGCTTTTAAATAATAAATATATTTTGAAAATATTCTAAAGGTATACTGCTTAACAGTTCAGTAAACAGTGTATAATAGTGAATACAATCTTCGTAAAGGTGCCAAAACCTCATTACCATCTTCCTCAATATGCATTCTTAACAAAACTCATAATTATTACCTATAAGGCTGCAATAGTGTTAGTAGCAGATCCAGATGAATGCATGGTGGCAGAGCTCTTCGAGAATTATTTTTCAAGAGATTTTGTGGATGAAAACTTAAATATTTTCTCAATTAATGTGTAACTAGCCAGTAGAATAAAATAAGTGTAAGTATACAAGATTTCTTCAAACCTAGTATTACAATTCCTGGACAGGAGTTAGCACTATATGACAAGAAGGAGGAAGACAGTTATTCACATTTACAAATGATGACAATCTTTGAAGAGATTAACAGGAAGTCAGATGGTATGCAATCTGCATTGGCAAATGTAGATGCAAAATTTGAGCAACTTAGCCATCAGGCCATACAATCAACGTAGATAATTTCATAGTTTGGATGGAGCAACAAGCCAAAATAACGCAGACTCCAATAAAGTGAGTGGTAAAGCAAAGCATTGTTTCAATTTTATGGATAATGAGTACCGTGACAATGCATGTGAACACTTTGGCAGCAATACTGATCTTTTAGAGCATCAGCCGAGGCACAGAATTATGATATGTGCTCTACATGAGGGCTTAAAAAGGAGATGATTCCATCTCTTTGTTTGAAATACAGCCACCTGCTGTCCTTGAATCCCATTCTATGGTCCAAAACACACCACTCTTTGGCTGGGGAACTAGTAGGCGGGCTCATATTCAGAAGGGTTCTGAATCCTGGTGAGCCACAGGATTTCTGACTTGTGAAACATAGGCTGTAAATAGAAGGATTTGGATTGTAAGGTTCAAACATAATGGTCCAGATCATCAGCATCCATCTGCATATCCTCTCCAATATCATGCTGAAAGTGTGGGACATCCTTCATCAACCAACCAAGGGAAAACATTTAAGGGCTGTAAAGCCTGAGGTAAATGCAGGTCTCTTCAGGCTAAAAATCTCCAAACAGTGATCAAGAGCAAGAAGAATACCTTTGAATAGGTCAGCTTCTCCAACAATTACAAAGGATAGGGACTTTATATATTATCAATGATTGGGAATGGTAGAGGCCTTTTTTTGCAAATTTGGTAAGTCCCTTCTCCATCACAATATTTCAGAGGTAGAGGCCCTTCCCCTGAATGAGTAGCAAGAACCATCTTCAAATATTGTTGTAACGCAACCACCAACACAAGTATGATTAGGTTTGATGTAAAAGAAAACTAATCGGGAAGAGACACCAACAACAGCCCTACAGTATCTTCCTGTCACCTACTGGGGCACAAAAACCACAGCTGTAATAACTCCCAGGTTTTTTGTGGTTCTTTGGATACATGGGGAGGGGAGGAAATGGGGCATAAGAATTGGAGTGCTCATTAACATGAGTAATCCATTTAGCCTGATACACAGTTTCTGGATGGGAGAATAGAGCACTGATGCAATAAAGCAACCTGTACTTTGAACAAGTCACCCCAGTGCAGAACAGCATACACCCCAGAATACCACTCACTCAGAGGTCCCTTTTTTTATTTTCTGTCATAGCATATATAGCTGGCTATGTTGAATTACTGGAAAATGGTAACACAGTCTCTCCCAAACGAATTCCACAGCAAACAGAAGCAAGAACACTGCCAGGAATTTGAGAGAAAAATAATGTGTTTTTTTCCCTGTAAATATGCTCTTGGTACCACTTAGCACATAAATACCTCCTTTAGGTTTTTATGAAGTTAGAAAAGACACAGGCTTTCAAACATCTGAGGTACGGGGAGAACAGTATGTAACCACATTCACCATTTCTGTCAAGTACAACAAAGCTTTATGTTTGACACGAAGAAAAAATTCTTCTATCTTTGAATACCAAGGAAGTTATTATTATAACTAGAATGGTATTTTCCCCTGTATTTGAACATTAGTGCTCATGTAGTGTTGAAAGCAACTATTTCATTTTAACAGCTAGATTTAAAAAAAATATATCATTTACAATATATTCAATTCCTCACAGAGGAAATATTAAATTTCAAGTAACTTGATTAAAGCCCCAATTAGCTTTTCAATTTCCCTACACTGATGAGTCATTATTTCTTTCATATTTCTTCTCATAAGTGAGAAAGATAGTTATGAAACAGTTTACGTTTTATATTTTTTGTTATTGACCATTTCCCTGAGCATTGCTAATATTGACAACAATGGACTACTCATGTGCTTAAAGCCAAGCAAGTGCTCCTGGATTGGAACCACTGGTCTAGTCATACTGAAATACATCGAAGCTGCTGGATACTCACTGCTTTTCAAGGTCAGGTCATTTTAGTTCCTTATGTATTAGTATAAGAATTTGGCTGACTAATGACTTTGGGTGCCAAATTTAAGACACCTTTGTGGGATCAGATTTTCTGAGGGTGAACGCTCACACATTTCTGAAAATCAAGCTCCTTTAAGAAGTCTCATGCTAGGCACCCAAAAATTGACTTAACAAAAATCACAGGTCACTTTTGAAAATCTTTGATTGAGTCTATTTTTAGGCACCCATACTTAAAGTCTTGCCCTTAAGCCATATAATACACATCCATCCTTAGCAGGCAACTTCCTCTCTTATTGGGCCATCCCCACCCAAAGTATCTCTAAATGTATCTCCACTGTTATTAGTAGATCATCTCTGTTACACAGCTAAATTCTGATGAGCCCTTAAGATAGGGTTTGCTATATTTTGTTTATTATAGGTATTTGTGTGGGAACCTTCACCCTCTTATTTTTATCCATTTGCAGTTGAGTTTGGTTCAGTATAGCCAATACATTGATATGAATTTTGCTTTCAGAAAAGTTGTCCACAGCAAATAAGAGAGGCAGTTCCTTGGGGAACTTGGACTTGCCTTATGGGGGACTTTAAATAGCAGGATGCAAAGTTTGAATGTGATTCACTAATCCCCGAGGAACCAATAAAGACAAGAGCATAGCATCGGGATGATAGTTTCCACAGCCAGTGGTGTTGAAGTATGAGGATTCTGCATTCTACACCAGTCAGGGCCTTTGCTGGGTGGATGGATTCCTTTCTCAACCTAAGCAAATACAGAATAAGGATCTAGATCTGGACACTGCTAACAGCAGAGTCTTAATGGTAAGGGGCTGCCCCATACAAGGAAAAGCACAAGAAGGCATTGTGCCTTGCAAAAGCAGAAAGCCTCCAGGACATTCCTGGCTGCAATGGCAGGAGGACAACTAGGCACTCCTTCCCCTTTAGGGGATGCAGCATACCCCCCAGCATAGCTGACCAGCACATAGGGGTGTAAAGCCATGCCAATACCTTTCCCCCACATCTATCCCTATCTTGCCAGTTGTTCTAGGTGGATAGATTTGGTAGCAGTTCTTATGCTCCCCCAACCAGATGGCCCTCAAATCTGGGGCCCCTTTACATGGCATATGGAAAGGGAGAAGGCTCCTTGCTAATTTCTATACACTTTATGCAGTCACATAAGGGAAAAGCCACCGTTTAGCCCTAGATGGACAGCAAGTGATTAATAACCTGATTTGCAGAGCACTTTTCTGCCCATCGTCTTCAATGAGAATGGAGGTTGCACAAGCACCTTACAGGATTGGGCCCAAGGATCCAATAAGCGAAGGCAGGGTGACTGCCTGACTTCCAAATCAATTCAATCCAAAATAAATGATGCAGTTCATTGCACAATGTCATAGATGTTTTAATATAAAAAAGAAATACCTTTACAAGCATTCAGTTGATAGCCACCCTTTATGAAAAAGCCCTGACCTAATTCAACAAAGAATTTATTTTGGTTTCACAGATAGGTAGGTTTTAAGCATGTATTCCCTTTTAAATTGCACTTTGTAGAGTATTATACCTTGGGCAAAATTATTCATAAATGGCACTAATGAGTGTCAAGCTGCATTGAAAGCATTTTGAAAATTGTCCTATTAATTAATGGTGTAATTAAGCTTTTGTCAGTGACATATCATATTTCTGACAGGAATAGATGGCCTATGTAAGTCTGTGCTAGGCAACCATCCAGGCAACCACTGTGTATAATGGATGGCAGCAATTTAGTGTAGGTTTACAGTGATGGGACCACCTGCATAGGGGGAGCTGGCAACCTGCATGCACAAACAGCACTTTGCACTGTAGCTCAGTAAAGTCGCCTTAGCTTAGATTGATGTAGCCCTCCCTAGGATGACACATTAGCTTTTTGCCATTAAACCATAAATAGTGTTTCTCTGAGCTCCTGTGACAAAAATGTCAATTAACTTCCAACTTTCATTTCCATTTAATTTTGTATTCTCATTCCATTTGCATATTAATGTGAACATGGCGCAGAACTGTTAGATTAGAATACCTAGCTAAAGCTAATAGCATGTAATGCATACTTATTGAGTGTAATAGTTATGAAAACATAAAACTTTCAGGAGAATTTATTACCAAGTTCCAACTTCCATCAGGAAAAGAACCAAGTTGTTCAGATCCACCTCCTCCCCGCAAATGATTGGATGACATATACATGAATAGGGGAAGAAACTAAAAAAAAAGAAAGACAGACAGAAAATAGATGGAGGGGGTGGGGAGAAGTGCACATCAGCACAATATAAACCATTTTATTCTGTTATTCCCTTGGCAACAGATCTCTATTAATTCTAATACTAATAATGTATAGCCTGGCTTCAGTTAACAAGGTCTTAGAATTGAATCCAGAAAAAGAGAATGAAAGAGGAAAATTGCATTGGTGGGATGGTTTTACTTCCACGTGGTTACATTGTCCATATGCTCCGATTTATTAGTTGCATGTCTTAGAACACATCTGAGTATTTTTCAAATGTAGATGAACAAAATTATTGAGCCAGCACTGATATAAAATATCCAAAATCTTGCTTGGGATACAAAGCAGCAAACTGGCTTCAGCAGAAATTTGTTGCATTTAAACGTTAGTGTCTTGTCTGACCAGTCTGTTATGAGTAGGGTGACCAGATGTCCCAATTTTATAGGGACAGTCCAGATTTTTGGGTCTTTTCCTTATATAGGCTCCTATAACCCCCCATCCCCTGTCCCAATTTTTCACATTTGCTATCTGGTCAACCTAGTTATGAGAGACACGAGGTGGGTGAGGTAATGTCTTTTATTGGACCAACTTCTATTGGTGAAAGAGACAAGCTTTCTAGCTTTCACAGAGCTCTTCTACAGGTCTGGTCAATGGTTATGGTGCTGTTTTACACAGGAAATACTTATACAAGGGCTCTTCTACTGGCCAATTCCAGATTTTCCACTTTTCTATGAGGTCCCTGTATAATTTCCTCTAATTTCAGATAATTTAGGTTCTAGATCCTGTGAGGTGCATGGTGTTATGCACCTTTAATTGACACTGAACTCAGTGGGAGTAGAGACTACTGTGCACTTCAATATATACTTAACAGGTTTCAGAGTAGCAGCCGTGTTAGTCTGTATCCGCAAAAAGAACAGGAGTACTTGTGGCACCTTAGAGACTAACAAATTTATTAGAGCATAAGCTTTTGTGGACTACAGCCCAGAAGTTATTGCAGCAGCTGGTGTTTGGGATGTCTGGTGACCCAGAGGAGGACAGGGGGTATGTCAGTCACTTCTGGGCTGTAGTCCACAAAAGCTTATGCTCTAATAAATTTGTTAGTCTCTAAGGTGCCACAAGTACTCCTGTTCTTTTTTCAATATATACTTACTATCTCTCAGGACTCTGTGATTGATCTGTGAATAATGCATTGTATTTAAAAATCCTGGTCTAAACTTCTTCCCAGTATATTGTTTTTAAGGGAGGGGGAGGAAACAGACTTACACCAGTGATGAATTTGGGCTAACGGGTGTATACCATAGATTGGTATCAATGTGATTAGGAAATTTACTCCTTAACCCCTTCGAAAACTCATAACTCCGGAATGAAAATCTAGTTAACTGCTGTAGCTATAGAAGAACTGGAAGCTGATTCAATGGCTGATATAAATCAAAGATATCACCTGACATACCCCCTGTCCTCCTCTGGGTCACCAGACATCCCAAACACCAGCTGCTGCAATAACTCTGTTGTTCTGAAATTATTCTGGGATAGGATTGTTAGGACTTCAATGGTCATGGCTTTTACACTGATTGAAAATTCTTTTAAGCAAGACACACACTGTCACTTTGGAAGTTTGGTGAGTGTCCAATACATTTAAATTAAAATGGTGATTCATTACTGTGCCTAAGACACAGAATTACTTTGTCATAAATTATAGGTAATCTGCACTTTAACATTAACTCCATTACCAGTAATAGAGTTTTAATGTGGTACTTACATGATGTTAAAGGGAAAATCTTTGATACTCCTGGATATATCTAAATGAGGGAACAGGGACTAAATTGGAAAGGTTGGAACATTAGAGATGCTGATAGTACACAAGGGATTGGAAATGAAGTGGAAGGGGCAGGGCCGGCCACAGTGATATAAAAAGAGAAGATGGGTTAAGGCCCAATAATGGGTAAGAAGGAAGGAATAAAGGACAAAGCAGGGGACAAGACAGTAGAAGTTGCTGGGGGTACTGACAGGTGGAATCACACAGCAAGATAAGATAGGAATTTGGGGCGGTAAAGCAAGGGACAGAGAGAAACTCAGAGGAGGAATGAAGTCAGGTACTGTGGGTTTGCAACAGGAGTTTATGATGCAAGATAAACTTATAATTATAAAATCAGAAATTGGACATGATAAAAATGATTAGATCATCTAGACTACTACCTTCCCCTGCAAGAACAAGATTGTTCTCTACGGAGAGGCAAATTGTAAATCACTCAAGTAACCATTCCCTTCCCCACTTTAGTTCCAACCTGAGGGCCGAAAATTAAGCTCCTAAATCTATATGTAGATGACTAATTAGAAGTAGTGAATTTCAGAATTGCTGAGCCTTTTCAGCTTGACTTCAGTGGATTTTAACTTTTGCAAAATCAGCTACTTGTACTCTATTTAAAATGTGGATTTAGGAGTGCAACATTAGTCACCCAGGTTTGGAATTTTTTTCCGGTACTGTGAGCATTGTTTCTATTGTCATGATTCAACCGTTGTTACTTTAAGAGAAAGATGGTATTGGAGTAGAACTGTTTTCTGTGTTTTCTCTTTAATAAAAAAAATCTTTTTTTTCTGCAGAGATTTGTTATTGAAGCCTATGTTTTGTTTTGTTTTTAATCTTACCAATGAAATTAGGGCTGGTCAAAAATTCTGTGAAAACTATTTTTTCAATAAAAATCTAGGGTTTTGATTAAACTAACTTTCATAAAGTGTGTCAGCTTTCCACAGAAATTTTTGACTCTGTTGGAAGACCAAACCACCCACCAATACTTTGATTTGGATATGCTGTCACAGTGTCTCTTGTCCCCATTCTCCTCTGGGACAGATTCCCCACCAAGGCTACATCTCTCAGTATACACATAGCCAGGGACTCCCATGATTCACTGCAATAGCTTAACAATGGTGGAGAGTGTGGTGCTTCCAAGAAGATGTAGTTTGTTCAGCGAGCGCAGGTCATGTAGAAGAATGGAGACATGAGGCATGCAAACTACAATTCCCAAGAAGCACACGGTGGCATTACCCAAAATGTTCTGTTTTAAACCAAAAGTTTTTGGCTTTTGATTTTTCAACTAAAAGTAAAGTATTTCCATGTATGTTTTCAAGGAAATATTTTTTTCCATTTTCATCAACATTTTCAGTGCAATTACTAAATATTCTTCAGTCATCTCTAACTAATATGTTGACCCATTTGACGTCCTATGAGAACTAAATGCTTTTAAGTTGTCCATTTGGAATCTGAATGTATAATAATAGATAATGATGCTTCCTTCCCTTTCTAAAGCGCTTTGAGACTTACTGGTGAAAAGTACTATGTAAGGGCTACGTAATATTGTTATTATTACTACAGAAGAGTGAAATGAATAGCAAAGAGATACTTTCATGACCTTTTTCCGCTCTTTAATACAGTGATATAAATTCAGAAAGTCATATAGAATATAGAATACACAAAACAGCACCAAGGGACTCTAGCATATATGTTTCTATAATTGTAACATGCCTGGGAAAATTGTGTTCAGCACCTCTCAAGTCATACTTCCTACTATGTGATTTAGGTGCATATGATGATGTATTGAACATCAGGCATCCAAAAGAATCTATGATCACATTGTCCCTATTCCATCTTTCAGGGGCATGTACCCACCTTCCCATTCTTTTATTATCTTTGAAAGGAAGCATGGTCCAATATTTAAGGCTTTCACCTTTAACTCAAGATCACAGGATCAGTTCTCTGCTGGACCACAGACTTGCTGCGTGAGCTTGGGCAAATCATTTAGGAGTAGATTTTCAAAGATATTTAGGAGCCTAAGGATGCAGATAGGGATTTCCTTAAGCACCTGAACTGTTTACACACTTTTCAAAAACCTCTCAGTGCCTATCTGCATCTTTATGATCCTAAATATTTTTGTAAATTTGGTCCTTAGCATCTGATTGCAATAGGAGTTAAGCACATAAATATCTGTGAGGATCTGGGCCTCCATTTTGCAATTGTAAAATGAGGATAAACACATTATAGATTATAGGGTTCTCAGATATTATGGTAACAGGGGGCACAGAGTTGCCAAAGGTAGGTAGATAAGCAGCCTTCTAATGGCCTTCTATGATGATAAGATTGGTCATCCCCCATCAAGACCATAACAAAACTCAGCCAGCTGCTGTATCTTTTATCTTCCCTCTAAAGATCACACAGTTTACCTCCCGGACACTTCTGGTTTCCCTTAGCCTGCTGATTTACAGTCTCAAGTTAACTCCTAAAACCTTCTCTCCGGTTTTCTCTTCAATCCTCTGAACTGGACTGATGACTGAGAGCTTTATGTTAATCAAGTAATCTACACATTGTGAAATAATTATTGCCAGTTTTAAAAATAAGAAATAATTATTCTCTCACTACTTCTTTTCATCCTAAAGGTAATGTCAGAAGAAGAGTAAATGAATATTGTATATGCTTGAAAATATATTTGGTTTACATTTGCAGTTGCTTCATGAAACATCCGTTCATAGTGCTATTTCCCTGTATGTCATATAAGTGAAAACAGCTTGTCACATAAAAGGTAAAGGTAACCAGAACATTAAAATGGTTCCTTTTCACATTCCTTCATGACATTGGCAAAGCTTGGAATTTTGACAAATTTACAGTAACAGCTTTTGAGCTGTAAGGTTTTGTACATCAGCAAATAGCACTTTTTATTTAAAGGGTTTGATTTGCAAAACACATACTACACATGCACATATACTTTTTATATTTGTGAAAGACAGTGATTTTAACTCACTTGTTTAATAAACTGCAAAAATCCCATTCTTTTTCAGCGTTAACAAATCAAATCACGTTAACACAGCCTGTATTGGCTGAACAGTAACTTTGCCATTGAGTGGAATCACAGAAAACTACAAAGGAAAAATATTTAGGATGTTTTCAGAAATGCACCTTTCAAGTTTAGTAGGTGGTAATAGTTAATACAGCCATCAAAATAGCTAAAAAAAGATTATCATATTTGAGGCTCAGTAGTGATCTGGCATTCAAAGTCTGTCACTAGTTTCAAGAAGTCACATTCTACAAATGTCATGCAGGGCCTTCCTTACCCATACACAAAGTATGCAGCTTTGGGCACCAAATTTGGGGCACCAAATTTCCTGGGGCCCTGCACAGCTGCATGCTGCACCAGCCCCTGCCCCGCCCCTTCCCCATGGTCCCCGCCCCTGCCCCTGCCCTGCCCCTGCCCCACTCCACCCTTTCCCCAAAGCCCCACCCCTGATCCTCCCCCACCCCACCTCTTCCCGCCCCGAGGAGTGCAGCACTCACCGGTGGCGGGAGACATGCCCCAGCCATGTCGCCAGTGAGTGCTGGGGGGTGGTTCCCCCCTGCACCCTAACCCAGCCCTTCCCTCTCCCCCTCCCTCCCCCCCGCAGAGGCCAGCCTGGGCCCCAGAATAGCTAGGGACGGCCCTGATGCCATGGCCACCACCCCATGCCCTTATATGTTTCTGCCTGCCTGTTCATTTCTCAGCTTAGATGTCTTAAAGTGTGAATTTACTTGGAAAAGTTATTCAGCAAAAATGCTTTCATGGGGGTCCCATGTTTAATATATCTGAATGATTTCTGCATCAGATGTGCTTCATTCACAAGAGTTAGGGGAGGTTTCCAATTGCCAGCTCTGCAAACTCAACCTGAAGTGAGGACATCTATTCTCTATCTCCCACGTCACCACTACTAACAAAGTTGCAGTTACACTGGTATACCCCTTTGGTCTTCAGATTGTGTCCTCATTGCTTTTAAGAGCTTTACTCAGATGTAACTGGTTGTAACCAATTCTGCTGATGATGTACTAAATTGAATGATGAATACAGTTAAAAACTTATTCAAGATTAGCTGTGCTGGTTCCTATTCTTTAGTTAACGTCTGTATATATGATGACTAAGACCCACATTTTTACAGAGTTATATTTCAGAGCAGAGCTCAATTTAACTTAGTAAGCCCTGGCTATATTGGAGACCCCAATTAATCTTGTTCCAATGAGTATCTACACTCAGACACCAAAATTTAGCTTCCCACTGTCATGCCTTAGGTCGGGAGACAATTTTTCCTTTTCTGTGGTGAGAAGTTAACATCCATCACAATCTATTTCCCCATTTCTTTTTTGTAAAAAAAAAAAAAAACATTAGAAGTCCCCCAGTCCACACACACACACACACACTTGTGATGGAGTTTATGACTTTTCTTGGTTTAATATTTATTTCCTTATTCTTCAATATTTGTGCCATTTTTTTGTTACAAGTTGCCATTTGTATTCCCTTTTCAGGGCATTTTAAATGGCTGTTTTCTCCTAGAGCAGGGACATTACACACCATTTTACTTTTGTCTGTGAAGGGAGTGTTTGTAGCCATACTGCTTTGTGCTATGATGCCATCAGATCAAACAAATTAACTAAGAAAAGGTTTGGTCAGGTGGAAGGGCTTCAAAGAAAGATGATTCAGGAAGTTCTGCTGGTTATTAACACAGTCCCCTCTTATATTTCTCAGGGAAGGAATGAAAGGAAAGAAAAACCCATTCCTTTGGGCTAAAATTTATCAGAAGGCAATGAAAGTTGAGGCAGTGTAACAGCATCCCTCTGCCAGGCATCCACAGAACTGGACTTGCATCTAATCTGAGGAACGTAGAAATACAAGAAAGGGGCATAGCTGGAAGAAAGTTGTTACCTGCAGTAGTTTTCCTAAATCAATAGGGATGCTGTCAGCATTTACCACTAGTTAATATAATCTGTGCTGGGTTTATCTTCACTCTTTCTGAAATTCTTAGGAAAATGTAATAAATCATTTGTGTACTGTATGTATTTGATTTCTTAATATGAAGTCCCTTAAATCCAAATGAAACAGTCTGCTTGAGATCAGAAATGGTCTCTTTCTAGGAGATATTTTTATGACATCCATAGCAGATGATTTCTTTTTATTTCCTGATCAGTCAGTCTTTTCTGCAGCTCCACAGACTTTTATTGCTTCAGTTAATAATAAGACTGGATCCATTAATAACCCCAGGTTGAAGGCACAAGCATTAATATCAAAAACAATCCTGGGGCTAGGTGTGCCCCTGAGGACACATCTTCCCTCTCTCCAAAGATGAATCCTCTCTCTAGTACAGCTTTAAATTCCAACTTGTGCTACATAGGAGCACTGCTGGCATAGGATTGCTGACAGTTGTGTTGGATGAATTCATCTCCAGACCAAGGCTGTGAGCTGCAGTGGTCACTTCTACCCACACCCCTCTCCGTCCCCAGGAAGTGGTGCGTAGCAGATGTATTGTAACATTGCCCCAGTCCCATCCCCCCGCATACAAACACAGAGAGACTTTCCACTACTGGGGGCCTAAAACCAAGACCCTGCCTCTGCAGGGAATTAATCTAGGCCCTGTTCTATAACTAAAGAATGTATTGGGGCTGCTCACAACACTTGACATTTTTTAAAATTTCTACCAGCTTTAGGCTAGGTCTACACTACCCGCCTGAATCGGCGGGTAGAAATTGATCTCTCGGGGATCGAATTATCGCGTCTCGTCGGGACGCGACAATCGATCCCCAAATCAACGCTCTTACATTACGGTGGGAGTAAGCGCCGTCGACGGGGAGCCGCAGAGGTCGATTTTGCCGCCATCCTCACAGCGGGGTAAGTCGGCTCCGATACGTCGAATTCAGCTACGTTATTCGCGTAGCTGAATTTGCGTATCTTAAATAGACCCCCCACCATAGTGAAGACCTGCCCTTAGTGTTAACATACAGACTTACAACATTTAGTTTTAATAGCGATCTACTGCCTCACATTGCTATTGGATCCAAGGTGCTCTTCATATGTTATACAAGTCTTTCCTGGAATGCAATATTCTTCATCGTTATGTTTATAAAACTCCTGTCTCTGCCTCCTTGCAAACTGCCACCAGAACTGAAAACCCCCATATCTACAGATGGTGCTTCTGCATAATGTGGGGATAGAATGAGGGGGAGAGTCTGTTTTTGTGGATCTCCTACTCTCCACTTCTTCATGGCTAAATACGACAAGTACTAGCATTTTGGGTGTTTTGGGGTTGGGTTGTTTGTGTTTTTTTAACCACCGCCAGCAGCATTCTCTCTGAGATAATCTGGCCAAGACTGTCAGTTTCATCCTTGAATTTCAAGGTTTGATTGGTTTATATCATAAATATTAGCTAAATTTAATGCCATTTTTATAAAATGTTGACTATTTTGTGCTCTAAGGAGCAAGTTCAGAATTATTCCAGAACAATTCTTCCTATTTTGTAAACTATTTGTCAATCTTAAATGGAAATAGAGTGGGGGGGAGAAAGAAAAAAAAAAGCATCTTCTAAAATAATGACAAGGGACCTGATTGAACCCATGAAAACCAACAAATTTAAAGCAAAAACATCTGATTCCAATCTTAAGTCATTGCAGGTGACTAATAACAGTACATCAAGTTACACAGCACATGTGTTGCAATATCTAGGCATAGCAGCATGAGTTAAGAATGGAGTGAGAAAACTTAATTGTGTATTTAGAGTATATTGTGACTTTATAGGTTTAAAATAGAGAATCAAAGTAGTTTTAATTTTATATATATAAACTACCTTGATATTCTCTCTTGATAAGTTGGTTTATATATATATCACTCCTCTGCTTCCCCCTCCCCCTGCACTGTGGGCTAGTATTATTTATTTGGCAATAACTGCAATAGGGTTACATTCATTTTTTCTATGCTGTGAGGCTTTTCAGAATTAATTTGTTATTTGCCATTTCACTTTACAATATATGTTCCATCCTTTCCTGTTCTGCTTACCCATACATGTGTCATCAGACAGCAAGCCTTTGGGGAATGGACTTGTTATCATTTGGCAATGATCTGTACTACTGTACAGTAGGGATGGGATCCACGGAAGTACTCAGGCACCTATGTGTTGAATTTAGCTGTGTTAAGTCCCAGTTTTAGGCTCCACTGCAATCTATAAAACTCCTGCCAAACCTCTCCTTCTGCACCTAAGTTTTTCAGAGTAAATTCAGAAGGCACTTAGTGTTCCTGCCTCTGTGCATATACACTGCTGCCTTCCTTTAAGGGTCTGGATGCCTATCTCCCACCTAACCCCTAAAGTGATTCGCATATCACGGGAAGAGAGGCAGTTATTTATTTAAACAGAATCATCCTTCACAAATATAGAGAAAGGTGCTACTCTGTGGTATAACTGGGTCCGTGAAGGTCTGATCCAAAGGCCATTGAAGTTATTGTCTATGTTGAAATAGCCATTTCAGTGCAACAGAGAAAAGAATTTTGAAGGGAAGCATAACTGATATTGAAATAGGTTTGGGATCTGTTTATTATGTTTTTACAAAACTGCATGAAGCTAGAATTCTGAATCCCATGTAGCGCTACTTATGGGGTCTCTCCATATTCTGGTGATGATGGACACATAGGCCCAGATCCACAAATAGACTTAGGTGTTGCAACTCTCGGCATTGTGGGACCTTACTTCTACCTTCCCAGAAAAATCACTGGAGTAATGGTGAGATTCACAAAGCCTCCATTAGGCACCTAGGTTCCTTATACAATGAATGGGGAGAGATAGGCACTCAGGAACATGATCTAGAAAAAAACAGCATACTAATTGGACAGCCACCTAAGCTAGCCCATGGGAAATGTCGGTGAGAGGAAGTGTCCATGGAGTTAGACCCACAAGTCTAGTGTGCAGAGAGGCACCGATCTTTGCTTCCAATCCAAAGCCGACACCTGGGATCAGGCAGCATAGGCATCTAAGCCATTTCTTGTGAGAATGAGTTAGGTGCCTGCCTTACTCCACAGAGAGGAGGAGGAAGAGATGGTGGTGCCCACAGTTAGCTTTTAGGTCAGAAGTTAGAGCACTCACCTGGGACATAGGAGACCCAGATTCACCTGAAGAGGGAGATAGCATTTGAATGGGTATCTCCCACACCTCTCAGGAGGGTGCTCCACCTACTGGGCTATGGCAGTGGTTCTCAAAGCCGGTCCGCCGCTTGTTCAAGGTAAGTACCCTGGCGGGCCGGGCCGGTTTGTTTACCAGCCAAGTCCACAGGTTTGGCCGATTGCGGCTCCACTGGCCACAGTTCGCCGCTCCAGGCCAATGGGGGCTGCGAGAAGTGGCGGCCAGCACGTCCCTCGGCATGCGCCACTTCCCACAGCCCCCATTGGCCTGGAGCAGTGAACCGCAGCCAGTGGGAGCCACGATCAGAGGAACCTGCTGATGCTGCAGGTAAACAAACTGGCCCGGCCCGCCAGGGGCTTTCCCCGAACAAACAGCAGACCGGCTTTAAGAACCACTGGGCTAAGGGATATTCTGATCTGGGGTGCCCACAATCTGTCCTCTTGGAACTTTTCCACTGTGTATAAAAAGTCATTTGAACAGGACCCTGGGTCTTCCATGTGAATACCCTAACCACCAGGCTTTAGAGTCAGTTTCCTAATGTTTCAGTGCAACACCTTCAATTGGAGAGACTGAGCCCTGGTCTACACTATGAGTTTAGGTTGAATTTAGCAGCATTATATGAATTTAACCCTGCACCCATCCACACAACGAACCCATTTTTGTCGATTCTTAAAATTGATTTCTGTACTCCTCCTCGACGAGGGGATTAGCGCTGAAATCGACCCTGCTGGGTCGAATTTGGGGTACTGTGGATGCAATTCGACAGTATTGGCTCTCGGGAGCTATCCCAGAGTGCTCCATTGTGACCGCTGTGGACAGCACTCTCAACTCAGATGCACTGGCCAAGTAGACAGGAAAAGCCCTGCGAACTTTTGAATTTCATTTCCTGTTTGGCCAGCGTAGTGAGCTGATCAGCACAGGTGACGATGCAGAGCTCATCAGCACAGGTGACCATGGAGTCCCAAAATCGCAAAAGAGTTCCAGCATGGACCGAACGGGAGGTACTGCAGCTGATCGCTGTATGGGGAGATGAATCCATGCTATCCAAATTCCATTTCAAAATACGAAATGCCAGAATATTTGAAAAAATCTCCAAGGGCATGAAGGACAGAGGTTATAATAGGGACTCACAGCAGTGCCGCGTGAAGCCTACCAAAGAACCAGAGAGGCAAACGGCAGCTCCAGGTCAGAGCCCCAGACATGCCACTTCTATGATGAGCTGCATGCCATTCTAGGGGGTGCCCCTACAACTACCCCACCCCTATGCTTACCTCTCCCCCACCCCTCCCAGGCTACCTTGGCAGTTATCCCCCCATTTGTATGACGAATTAATAAAGAATGCATGAATTTGAAAGAACAATGACTTTATTGCCTCTGCAAATGTAGATCAAAGGGGGGAGGGGAGGGCGGTTGGCTTATAAGGAAGTAGAGTGAACCAAGGGGCTGGGTTTTCATCAAGGAGAAACAAACCTAACTTTCACACCGTAGCTTGGCAGTCATAAAACTGGTTTTCAAAGCTTCTCTGTTGCACAGCGTGCCCTGCTGTGCTCTTCTAACTGCCCTGGTGTCTGGCTGCACGTAATCAGTGGCCAGGAGATTTGCCTCAACCTCCCACCCCACCACAAACGTCTCCCCCTTACTCTCACAGATATTGTGGAGCACACAGCAAGCAGTAATAATGATGGGAATATTGGTTTCACTGAGGTCTAACCAAGTCAGTAAACATCCAAAGGCACATTCTACCGCCATTATGCACTTGCTCAGCCTATAGTTGAACTGCTCCTTACTACTGTCCAGGATTCAAAGCCATGGTAGGTGCGACCGCGCACTGCTGACGATTGGGAGAGCAGCCTGAGGCAGAAGCCTCCAGCTGGCATGATATTCCAAGCAGGACTGAATCTCCATTAGATGAAACTTAAAGAAGAGAATGACTTGGAGTCATTCCCATTTTTGTCCAGGCGCCCCCGACCGACCTCAGTGAGGCTGGCCAGGAGCACCCAATGACAACGGCTAGCAGTCATATTGTACTGTCTGCCATACACAAGGCAAGACAAGGGGATGCTGCTGTGTAGCACTGCATTACCGCGTCTGCCTGCAGCATCCAGGAGACATACGATGACAGTGAGCTGAGCGGGCTCCATGCTTGCCGTGGTATGTCATCTGCACGGGTAATCCAGGAAAAAAGGCGAGAAAATTTTTTGCTGTTGCTTTCACGGAGGGAGGGAGGGGGGCCTGACGACATATACCCAGAACCACCCGTGACAATCCTTTTGCCCCATCAGGCACTGGGAGCTCAACCCAGAATTCCAATGGGCGGCGGAGACTGTGGGAACCGTGGGATAGCTACCACAGTGCAACGCTCCGAAAGTTGACTCTAGCCTCGGTACTGTGGACGCACACTGCCGACTTAATGCACTTAGTGGGGACACACACAATCGACTGTATGAAATTGATTTCTAAAAAATCGACTTCTATTAAATTAACCTAATTTTGTAGTGTAGGCATACCCTGAGGGAGCCCCACATCAGCATATCCTATATCCCAATGATAGGGCACACACCAGAGAGGTTGAAGACCCCTGTTCAACTCCTTTCTCCCCTTCAGACAGGTGGGGGAAATTGGACCTGGATCTCCCACTTCACAGTTAAGTGCACTAACCACTTAGTGCTTTAGTTGTAAGGTGGGTGGCACTGCCACCAGATGGATTTCGAATGAGAGTTTGATCTGTTAGGTATATTCAGAGCATGGCTAATAGATTGGGCCCCACAGGGAGATAGGTGTTCCTCTGCCTAGCTTCATTGGTTCATGAATTGCTGAGTCTTCAGCAGGAAATAGGCATCTGGATGCCTAGAGGAAGGCAGCAGCGTGCATGTCCAGAGGCAGAAGTATAAAAACTTAAGGAACTTTTTGTCCTGAAAGCTTAGGCGGCACTCTAGCAGGAGTTTTTGGACCACAGTGGAGATTAAAACTGTGACTTAGGCACAAAGTACCTTAGAGATACATTCTGTATCATGTTTCAGAGAGATGCATCCACTTCTCTTGGAAATTAATACATCACTTTGCAGCAGCAACAGCACTGCTGATGTTATTCTGAAACATGCTGTCCCTGTATGACAAACCTGGCGAGTAAGGATCCATCTGTGGAAGGTTTAATGGGAGAACTTTCTTGACTCATACTCCTGGTGTACATGGCCACTTTTCAGTTAAGACATGAATATGCAACCATTAATATACAGGCATACCTGATTGATCAGCACATCCACACAGCAGTATATTCATATTTCACATTCTATGATGTCACAGCTTTTATGCTACAATGGAGCTGGAGCAATGCATTTGGGGAATTACCCATACTGAGTACTCATGTACATAAAACCCAAACAACCTTAATTATGGCATTTGCTAACTTGCAACCTTAATACAATTATTTTAACATGGATTTTAATGTAATTTATTAATTACAGGGCAGTCAGGCCCCATTTTGCTAGGCACTGTACAAATATTGAACAAGCCATCGTCTTAGGCATTTCTTTCTTGCCTGCAAGGCATTTTTGCTATTGGGATGATTTCTACAAAGGTTTTTTCCCCAGTTTTCAACTTTCATTGAGGAAGGGTGCCTGGCTGCTCAAGTATGGAGGGAAACCACGACAGTAGATGAAGACATGTTGCTCTACCTGCAGCTGTTTAGAACACTGTCATAAATCGGAATTATTTAATTCCTGGTTGTTAACATGCACGTAAAGCACTTGCATAACTTTGCTCACAAAGGGTATCAGGTGGCTTTGTACCTGACATGACTAAGCCATGCCACCATTGCTACTTCCCATGCTACCATGCCTACACTGCTTTTTACACTCAACTAACTCTATGGGAGCAAAGGAATCACCCTAGCTAGTAGTGTAGGCAAAGTTACAGCGTCTATAATAGTAGTTGATTACATCCAATATTTTTTTTTAAAGAGGGCAGCCTGTTATTAATGTGGGAGCAGATCCTCAGCTGATGTGAATCAACATAGCTCAGTTGAAGTCAATGAATATTTGCTGATTTATATCAGTTGAGGTTCTGGCCCAGGATATTTCACCTATCAGTGTTTTATTCCATTTTTATCAGGTTTCCAATACTGTAATACTAAAGGTAAAGTAACAAAAATGTAACTAAATATAAATAGAGATCAGGGTGCTATTAAGCTCTGAAAAATGTATCTGAAAACACAGTTTATGCTTCTTCCACAGGAATTATAAAGATACCACAACATCTCCCTTGAGGAGATGCTAAGAAATCTTAAAACTTTCTTCCTTTTTTGCTTAGTAAATTTGTGAATAGCATCCTTCATGTCTGAATCCATGCACATTAAGACATGCTAGTCAAGTGAAACAAATCTAAAGCTATATTATGTTCTCCATAGCAAAAATAAAATCCACTGAAGCTGATAAACCTTTCCCCCCTTTTTCATTTTGCAGATCAAAGAGAAGGATACCTTTTATGTTTCAAGTGTTTGTATTTTAACAAGGATTATAACCTAATTTTTATCTCTGTTTTATGGTTTGACCTAGTGAAGAAAACAATCAAAGCATCTTCACTATTCACATTAACATATGTTTTGTTGTTATTTTGAATATTTTTGCTGATGAATCTGAAAATGCTGCAAGTTAAATATAGTTACAAATCAAAGAGAGAAATTAGTTAATGAAACAAAAGAAAGTTCATAACCAAGAGAATTACCTGATACCCACCTCCTGCTCCCACCAGAAGAGAGTGAAAGAAAAAAGATTACAAAACATGATATGAGCATTTTACCTGAAACTTCAGTAGAAAAATAAGTGCATCTCAGGCACTCAGAGTGTAGAAGCCCCAGCTTGTTGCTACTCTTAATAAGAAAATCTTATTAGTTTTCAAATACAGAAGAGCATTACTATGCTTTGAACTTTCTAAATCCTTAGGGCTTGTTTAAACAAAAAATAACCTCCATAGTTACTAGTCCAATAAGGTTGCATGAGCCTCCTGGACTCAGCAGCCTTAAATGCTAATCTTTGTTCTTTAGGGGAAGCTGGGGAGAGGGGAAGATGCCCTGTTTTTCAGCAGATGTAGAACACCACAGCAGTATTCCCAACTGCTCCCTCTCCCCATTGTTCCTGGCTCTGCCATATACATGGCTGCACCCTTAATTGCAGTGGAAAATAGCATTGAATGAAAGTCCTGGAAAAGTCTCACAACCATTCCATGGCTGCAAGGAACACTTCCTTGGCATCAAGGAAGAACTAATGTAGCCTTCATATTGTCCTTCTCTCTCAAAGTACTATATGAATGGGAGCTAACATAAAGCAAATATGTGACATATAGAAAGGGGCTGTGTTTTGATGACATCTAGTATGGAGAATAAATGAACTCACAGCTCAAAATATATTTAAAAGGGGGGGGGTATTTGCTGAGTAGGAAATCCATGCTGTTATCAGTTGCATACCTCATACATATCCTTTGCTTTATTTACACCTTTTTCTCCTGTTAAGTATGTCACCGTGATCTCATCTTTATATCAGCAAAAATACCAGAAAACAACCAAAATAATCCCTATTATACTGATGTAAAACCCTAGCTCAAACAGTAGGAGTGTTGGCCACCTTGCTTGGGAACTTGGGAGTTGGTTTAAAATAAAAAGGGAACTTGCTCACTCAGCAGTGGACACTGTGGTCTCTAAACTAGAACAACTAGTAGCATAAATGGACAAGCAGGACTCAGGTTAAGCAAAATGGAAAAAGGTCAGTCTAATTCCCTCCATAACTGACATTTCCATGAAACCAGATTAAGTTATGTAAATGAATTTTGCTTATAATTTATTAAAGAAATTCAGGATTCCAACCATGTGCCTGAAACCATAGATACAACCAGAGGCAGCCTGAACCATCATTGGCAGAATCACTGTCAATGTTCCCAGGAGCTCCCGGAGCAGGAACATTGAGATTTGGGGCCTGTTTCTCTTCAATACCATGTTGAAAGTGGTTGTGACTGCTACTGCTCTGGTTTGGTATCATTTCAAACCCTCTTTGCACAATGTATAACTCACTAAACATAGTGCACTGCAGTGGAGAATCAGACACTGATGTTGAGATATATATAACTTAACTAAGTTTACATTCTATGAGAATCTATTTTTACAGTTATGAAAAAAATGCAGACTGTGGTGGTAATATGTTCCCCAAAGTACCTCCACTGCATTGCAGGTTATTTCACACTCTCAAAGGGTAGCTTTTCTGTGGTATTTTTAATGTATGGATAATTTTCATGTTGATTCAAATGAAAACATGAAAAACCACTTGCGTGAAATTTTAAGCAAAAGTGGAAATTCACCAGTAACCATCTTAGGGAAAAAAATGCTTTGTGCGGAGGAGAGAGGGTGGGGGGGAAAAAGATTGAAAAATTCTTTGAATATATAAACAGGTTCATCCTTGCTGACGAGGAGGTAAGGAGAAGCAGTAGGCTAAGCTGCTGGTGATGAACAACAAGGCAAAGTTCAGGGACAATGTCACCTAGAATGAGAGATAGAAAAGTACTATTATATTAAATTTACTGAATGCTGGAATGAAGATTGCTGTAACCCCGGGCAACAAATTCCAACTATATTAATTCAAATAACACTTCAAGGCAGTGTGGTTAAGTAGCTCTTCTATCCCAACAGTAATTGATTGTTTGTCCAAGGGGGAAGGACTTTAGTGGATCTTTAATTAGTACTTAAGATCCATACACAAGTTGGAAGATGACAGCTCAGCCCCATTTACCTGGCAATGTAGCTAGTAGGAAGAGAGCCTGAGATATAAGCCCTTGTATGAGAGGCCTGAGCTAAAGTAGTGGGCAAGCTTTGCTGATATATAGCAAAAGTCAGACTCTGCCTGCTTGCAAATTTACATAATCTGGAAAGAACAGGGCTAATATTGCAAAAAAAATTTTTAAGAAGTGCTAGGCACAAAGTACTTGTGCAAACACATTCTAGAAGAGTGGTACCAGAACATCCCAATGTTAAGGATGGTACAAAAATATTCCCCAAGGATAACAGGAACACACTGACCCCTCCTAAAAGATAAGGTCAGGATGACAGCGTATGTGACGTTATTAATATAATCTGGGATCATATAGATCATTGTTGCAACCAAGGTCCTGTAGTGGCACCCAAATCTTGTATAAAGGGGGTCAAATGGGGTGTCTAAGACAAGGTTATGGTTTACTGGTTATGATTATGCTGTCTGTATGTGTGCATCAGTTTCATAGTTGAAGTTATGAATATTGGCTCTATACTGTCTGTATGGCAAACTTATGCTATGCTTCTGGGTGACATCCCAGACAAGCTGGTGTTAGCTCTGCCTAGCCTGCTTGATGGCCCATTAAGAACCATCAGCTATACAATGGACTCATTGAGAAAAGGCAAATATGCCTTGAGACTCAACAAAGTATGCAGGGACTGGCCCATGTGACTCCAGACTCCATTTTGCTGTAATTTTCCACAGTAAGAACAAAGAGGTGTTCTTACACCTGGAAAAGACTATATAAAGCTGATGCCTCATCTCCATTTTGTCTTCAATCCTGCTTCTTATCTCTGGAGGGACTTTGCTACAACTGAAGCTCTGAACAAAGGACTGATGACCCATCCCAGCTGGGGATGTTCCAAAGACTTGATTTGAACTTGCAGTTTATTCTATCGCTGCTGCAAGCCTGAACCAAAAACTTTGCCATTACTGTATGAAATTGATTCCATTTAACCAATTTTAACTCTCATCTCTATCTTTTTCCTTTTATGAATAAACCTTTAGATTTTAGATTCTAAAGGATTGACAACAGCGTGATTTGTGGGTAAGATCTGATTTGTATATTGACCTGGGTCTGGGGCTTGGTCCTTTGGGATCAGGAGAACCTTTTTTTCTTTTACTTGGGTATTGGTTTTCATAACCATTTGTCCCCATAAAGAGTGGCACTGGTGGTGATACTGGGAAACTGGAGTGTCTAAGGAAATTACTTGTGAGACTTGCGATTATCCAGTGGGGTGAGACCGAAGTCCTCTTAGTCTGGCTGGTTTGGTTTGCCTTAGAGGTGGAGAAACCCCAGCCTTGGGCTGTAACTGCCCTGTTTGAGTAATTTGTCCTGATTTGGCACTTTCAGATGGGTTCCACCAGAACCGCATCATCACAGCGTAATAAATAAAGATGTTTTAATTGAACCAACATGTACAAGAAGATGAGTGATAAATAACTAGCCATGTCAGGGGGCAGTAACTAACTATGTCAAAGGGGCAGTACGTAATTTGTTTGTATAAGGGCATAAAAAGGTATCTCAGAGAGTGTCTTGGTCCAGCCGAGGGGGGAATGGAATGTCCTGCCATTCACTGAGTTGTGTCCATTGTCACGGGCATACATATCTTAGTATCCTCCTAGAGTCTGCCAGGTGTTATTACTGTGCTTTGTCAACAATAAACTTGGCTTGTTGCGTTCATACCTTAAAGAATCTTGTGATGATTGGGTGGTTCGTTTGAGATCTGCTGTGCTGTCTGTCTGCGCATAGCTGGGGCAACACACACAGCGCCAAATGTCTAACACTGGTGATCCATGACCGCTGATCTGGTAGGTAACCAAGCTGTCCTCTGTAGGAATTGTAATCTAACATGACAGTCAAACATCTAACAATCGCAATAAGTACCAGGTGATGTAAATGCCTTTATGTGAGGGGAAGTTCCAGTATTTTAAGCTAGAAATGCTGGTGGGTGCTCCTTGGCTTCTCTTAAAAAAAAAAAACTGAAGACACTTCTTTTAAATCAAATGATGGGTGGGGCAGAGTTAGGCTATGTCTACACTAGAGAGCTTACAGTGGTGCGCTGCTGTAAGATATCTCATGAAGCCGCTCTATGCCGATGGGAGCTCTCCCATTGACATAATTAATCCACCCTCAATGAGTGGTGGTAGCTACGTTTGTGGGAGAAGCACTCCCACTGACATAGCACTGTGCATAATACTGCTTATGCCAGTGTAACTTATGTTGCTCAGGGGGGTGGAAAAGTGGAACACCCCTGAGCAACATAAATTTTGCTGACATAAGTGGTAGTGTAGATATAGCCTTAGTGAGCTAGTCACACTTGTGGATTGCCTTATCCACCCTACGAGAGGGGAAAGGTATAAACAACTATACAAACTTGTGTCCCTTTAGAGTTAACAATGAACACAATTAGCAAAGAGGAGGTTAGATGGGTGCTTAGTAGGTAAATAACTGACTGGGGAAGCTGCTTCCAAGTTAGGGAGTTTCATATGGGAATCCCTGCCCACCCACTCTCCCCCTTTTCCAGCAGATTTAACCCATCAGCACTATCAAAATGTTAGTGCTCACATAGGGCAGGAGGGGTGGGTGTGTTAAAATGCTCTAGGCAGGCCATTTCTCAATTGAGTAAAAACACAATCCTTATATTCTCAAACATAAACCTTATATTTCTGAATTAATGTTGCTAAATTAGTCCCCACTCATAACAACTGCAAAAGAACATTATATTTACCAAAACCACAAAATTTTTAAATACACTAATCAACTTGTGTTGTGAATATTATTTACCATTAGTTTACAGAATCCTCCTGAAACTAACTCTTTTTACATACAGAGAATAGGACCTTTAAAGGAGTTTAGTATCTTCAGCCATGGGCAGTAGAGAGAACTCATCGCTTATGCTTTCCACCTTTCACTCAAACCCTCCACTGTTTGCTAATGAAAAAATTGTTTTGTTTTATTTTGTTTTAAATGGGCTTCAGACATAACAAATATCTGAATAGGATGGCTTCTAGCTGAGCTAGGATTTGCAGGTTTCCACAGCTTCTGTGATGTGAAAGACCATAGATAACAGCTAATGAACCAAGGCCTGGTCTACACTAGGAGGTTATGTTGAATTTAGCAGCGTTAAATCAAATTAACCCTGCACCCGTCCACACAACGAAGCTATTTAGTTCGACATAAAGGTCTCTTAAATTCAATTTCTGTACTCCTCCCCAACGCGGGGAGTAGCGCTAAATTCGACATGGCCATGTCGAATTAGGGTAGGCATGGATGGAAATCGACGCTAATAGCTCCAGGAGCTATCCCACAGTGCACCACTCTGTTGAAACTCTGGACAGCAGTCCGAGCTCGGATGTTCTGACCAGCCACACAGGAAAATTTGAATTCCTTTTCCTGTCTGGGCAGTTTGAATCTCATTTCCTGTTTGGACATCATGGCGAGCTCAGCAGCACTGGCAACGATGCAGAGTTCTCCAGCAGAGGTGACCATGCAATCTCAGAATAGAAAGAGGGCCCCAGCATGGACTGATCGGGAAGTCTTGGATCTGATCGCTGTGTGGGGTGATGAGTGTGCTTTCGGAACTGTGATCGAAAAGATGGAATGCAAAGATCTACGAGAAGATCTCAAAAGCCATGACAGGGAGAGGATACAGCCGGGATGCAATGCAGTGCCGCGTGAAAATCAAGGAGCTGAGACAAGCATACCAGAAGACCAAAGAGTCAAACGGATGCTCCGGTTCCCAGCCCCAGACATGCCGTTTCTACGAGGCACTGCATTCCATTCTAGGTGGGGCCGCCACCACTACCCCACCACTGACCTTGGTCTCTGAGGATGGGATATTGTCGACGGCCGCTTCCTCTGAGATGTTAGCGGACGGGGAAGATGAGGAAGGTGAGGAGGAGGACGAGGCAGTCGACAGTGCTTACAACGCAGATTTCCCAAACAGCTAGGATCTCTTCAACACCCTCACAGACATCCCCTACCAACCATCCCCAGGCGTTAACCCAGACCCTGAATCAGGGGAAGGATCAGTCAGTAAGTGTTTTAAACATGTAAACATTTATTTTGAATAGAACAGGAATATTAACAATGGGTTTTTCATGATTTGTTTGCCCTAGGCGCTTAACGTTTTAGTCCTTGGCAGTGCAACTACTGCAAAAGAATCTAACAATGTCCAGTATCAGAGGGGTAGCCGTGTTAGTCTGAATCTGTAAAAAGCAACAGAGGGTCCTGTGGCACCTTTGAGACTAACAGAAGTACTGGGAGCATAAGCTTTCGTGGGTAAGAACCTCACTTCTTCAGATGCAAGTAATGGAAATCTCCAGAGGCAGGTATATATGGACGCCCCATCATCTCGGGCATTGGCACTCTCACTGAAGGACTGTCTGGATATGTGGACTCCCTACTCAGACCCTACGCCACCAGAACTCCCAGCTATCTCCGTGACACCACAGATTTCCTGAGAAAACTACAATGCATTGGTGACCTCCCAGAAAACACCATCCTAGCCACCATGGATGTAGAGGCTCTCTACACTAACATCCCACATACAGATGGAATACAAGCTGTCAGGAACAGTATCCCTGATGATGACACAGCACAACTTATTGCTGAGCTCTGTGACTTTATCCTCACGCACAATTATTTCAAATTTGGTGACAATATATACCTCCAGACCAGTGGCACCGCTATGGGCACCCGCATGGCCCCACAATATGCCAACATTTTTATGGCTGACCTGGAACAACGCTTCCTCAGCTCTCGTCCACTCATGCCCCTTTTCCACCTACGCTATATTGATGACATCTTCATTATCTGGACCCATGGGAAGGAGACCCTGGAAGAATTCCACCATGCTTTCAACAGCTTCCACCCCACCATCAACCTCAGCCTGGACCAATCTACACGGGAGGTCCACTTCCTGGACACCACCGTACAAATAAGCGATGGCCACATTAACACCACCCTATACCGAAAACCCACCGACCGCTACGCCTACCTTCATGCCTCCAGCTTCCACCCCGGTCACACCACACGATCCATCGTCTACAGCCAAGCACTGAGGTACAATCGCATCTGCTCCAACCCCTCAGACAGAGACCAACACCTACAAGATCTTCACCAAGCATTCTCAAAACTACGATACCCACACAAGGAAATAAAGAAACAAATCAACAGAGCCAGACGTGTACCCAGAAGCCTCCTGCTACAAGACAGGACCAGAAGAGAAACCAACAGAACTCCACTGGCCATCACCTACAGTCCTCAGCTTAAACCTCTCCAACGCATCATCAGTGATCTACAACCCATCCTGGACAATGATCCCTCACTTTCACAGACTTTGGGAGGCAGGCCAGTCCTCGCCCACAGACAACCTGCCAA
The DNA here is from genome assembly GCF_013100865.1 of Trachemys scripta elegans. Classification (NCBI taxonomy): domain Eukaryota; kingdom Metazoa; phylum Chordata; order Testudines; family Emydidae; genus Trachemys; species Trachemys scripta. Next base: position 273,473,875 of record NC_048298.1, read on the forward strand.
CCTTAAGCATATTCTCACCAGCAACCACGCACAGCACCATAACAACTCTAACTCAGGAACCAACCCATGCAACAAACCTCGATGCCAACTCTGCCCACATATCTACACCAGCAACACCATCACTGGACCTAACCAGATCAGCTACAACATCACCGGCTCATTCACCTGCACATCCACCAATGTTATATATGCCATCATATGCCAGCAATGTCCCTCTGCTATGTACATTGGCCAAACTGGACAGTCACTACGCAAGAGTATAAATGGACACAAGTCAGATATCAGGAATGGCAATATACAAAAACCTGTAGGAGAACACTTCAACCTCCCTGGCCACACAATAGCAGATGTAAAGGTAGCCATCTTACAGCAAAAAAACTTCAGGACCAGACTCCAAAGAGAAACTGCTGAGCTCCAATTCATTTGCAAATTTGACACCATCAGATCAGGATTAAACAAAGACAGTGAATGGCTATCCAACTACAGAAACAGTTTCTCCTCCCTTGGTGTTCACACCTCAACTGCTAGCAGAGCACCTCACCCACCCTGACTGAACTAACCTTGTTATCTCCACACTGATATATACCTGCCTCTGGAGATTTCCATTACTTGCATCTGAAGAAGTGAGGTTCTTACCCACGAAAGCTTATGCTCCCAGTACTTCTGTTAGTCTCAAAGGTGCCACAGGACCCTCTGTTGCTTTTAACAATGTCCGGTTTATCATGATTAGTTTGCCCTAGGCGCTCTACTTTTTAGTCCTTGCCAGTGCAGCTACTGGAAAAGAAGGTCTATATGTCCGGGGATAGAGCTGAAATCCTCATGGGACATCTCCACGAAGCTCTCCTGGAGGTAATTGGAAAGCCTTTGCATTAGGTTCCTGGGGAAAGTGGCCTTATTGTGTCCTCCGTGGTAGGAAACTTTTCCTCGCCAGGCTATCATCAAGTACTCTGGGATCATTGCCTTGCACAGCATGGCGGCATACGGCCCTGGTTTTTGCTGGCTTTCACGCAGCATGTGTTCTTTCTCGGTCTCAGAAATTCTCAGCAGAGTGATGTCGCTCATGGTGACCTGCTTAGAATTAGGGGAATGTTACTATTGGGACTGCTTGCCTGTTCCTTTACAGAACTGTCACTGGTGGTGTACAGCCATGCGGTGGAGGCGGGAGAGGGGCAGCATACAGGGATCTTTCCCGGGGACAGCCACGAGGGGGTGGGACAGGGGCAGAGGTCATGCTTGCCTGATTGCTGGCAGCAGGAACTGGACAACGATAGGAGCATTGCTTTGAACGTGAAAGGAGGGCACTGCTATAATTTAAGTTTTAAGCAGCCAAAAGTCTACGGCTTACCATGTCAGCCTGCTACCCGAATTCCACTGTCCTGCCCCGCTTGTCTGATCTCCACTGCAAGACCCCAGGCACTGAATGTGAAGGCCGAAAATTCGACCTTGTCCTGAGTGTGCATGTGATAGGTGCTGTGCATGGTCTTGTTCACAGAGAAAGACTATGTTAATTGTTCACAAAAAATTATCTTTGTGAGGAATTCACTCCCTTTTTCCCATCCCACAGCTGCGAATGTCTCCCGACCTACCCTGGCATCCCCCTCGCAGAGGCTGGCGCAGATTAGGTGGAGAAAGAAAAGGACATGGGACGACATGTTCTCAGAACTTATGGGCTGCTCCCGAGCCAATGCAGACCAGCAGACCCAGTGGAGGGAGAACATGTCACAATACCAGTGAGCACACACAGCGAACGGGAGGAGAGGTGGCGGCAGGAAGACCAGCAGGCGACTCAAACGCTGCTTGGACTAATGAGGGAGCAAACGGACACGCTCCGGCGCCTTTGGATGTTCTGCAGGACCGGAGGCAGGAGGACAGAGCCCCTCTGCAGTCTATCTCTAACCACCCTCCCCCGCCACAAAGTCCCATACCCCCCTCACCCAAAGTCCCAAGAAAGAGGAGCGGCAGGGGCCGTGAAAACTGTCACTCCACCCCTGCAGACTGCTCAAGTACCAGAAGGCTGTCATTCCCCAAAATTTGATAAGTCCTTTCCTTCCCGCTTCACCCAAGCCCCCGTCCCAGTTTCATCCCCTAACTGTGTAGTTGCTAATAAAAGATATGTTTCTGTTAATTACTGTATCCATCATGTTCTTTTAGGGGACAGTGTGTTTGAAGGGGGAGAAGGGGGTTGGTAATTGGAGAGGACAGTCACCTTTACCAGAGTACAAACACGGGGGCAGGTTCAGCAGAAGGTCACACACACATTGCAGTCACTAGGCACCCTGGTCAGTCTGGGAGGTGGTTTTCATGTTCTGTGTTGAGGGAGGCATGTGACTTTGTGGTGGGGGAGGGCGGATAGAGATCTTATGCAGCAGTCCTTATCCTGGATCACAGAGCCACGCAGCAGGGGATCTGTAACCGTCCTCCCCCGCCACAAAGTCACATAGCCCCCACTCACAGAGTCCCGAAAAGGAGGGGTGGCAGGCTCCGTTGAAACAACCAGTCCACCACTGCAGACCACTCTAGGAGCAGGAGTCTGTCATTCCTCGAGTTTAGAAGTGTTCTTTCCATCACTACGCCCACTCCCCACCACAGTCTGCGTCCCAGTTTCAACAGTTTACCGCGAAATCCATAATAAAGAAAACGGTGTTCATTAACAAAGTTCCATTTATTTTATTTTTCAATGTGTGTTGGAAGGGGGGGAACAGGGTGAACGGGATATGTAGCTGGAGATGATAGTCAACAGTAAGTGGGTAAAGAAACAGGGGCAGGTTCAGCCTCTCTTTAAACAAACTTAATAGTCACAGGTTACCCTGCTCACTGAGGAACCTAGCTTTCAAAGCCTCCTGGATGCACAGTGCGTCCCACTGGGCTCTTCTAATCGCACGGCTGTCTGGCTGGGAGTAATCAGCAGCCAGGCTATTCGCCTCAACCTCCCACCCCGCCATAAAGGTCTCCCCCTTGCTCTCACAGAGATTGTGGAGCACACAGCAAGCTGCAATAACAATGGGGATATTGGTTTTGCTGAGATCAGAGCAAGTCAGTAAGCTTCTCCATCTCCCCTTCAGATGTCCAAAAGCACACTCCACCACTATTCTGCACTTGCTCAGCCGGTAGTTGAAGAATTCTTTTTCACTGTCCAGGGCGCCTGTATATGGCTTCATGAGCCAGGGCATTAGTGGGTAGGCTGGGTCCCCGAGGATCACTATAGGCATCTCCACATCCCCAACAGTTATTTTCTGGTCCGGGAAGTAAATACCTTCCTGCAGCCATCTAAACAGACCAGAGTTCCTGAAAACACGAGCATCATGAACCTTGCCCGGCCATCCTACATTGATGTTTGTAAAACGTCCCCTATGGTCCACCAGTGCTTGCAGCACCATTGAAAAGTAGCCCTTTCGGTTAATGTACTGACTGGCCTGGTGGTCCAGTCCCAGGATAGGGATGTGAGTTCCATCTATAGCCCCACCGCAGTTTGGGAATCCCATCGCGGCGAAGCCATCTACGATGACCTCAACGTTTCCAAGGGTCACTACCTTTTACAGCAGTAACTCAACGATTGCATTGGCTACTTGCATCACAGCAACCCCCACGGTAGATTTGCCGACGCCAAAGTGATTCGCGACTGACCGGTAGCTGTCTGGCGTTGCAAGCTTCCAGAGGGCTATGGCCACTCACTTCTGGACAGTCAGGGCTGCTCGCATCCGGGTGTCCTTGCGCTTCAGGGCAGAGGACAGCAACTCACAAAGTTCCATGAACGTTCCCTTCCGCATATGAAAATTTCGTAGCCACTGTGATTCATCCCAGACCTGCAGCACTATGAGGTCCCACTAGTCCGTGCTTGTTTCCCCGGCCCAGAATCGCCATTCCACAGCATCAACATGACCCATTGCCACCATGATGTTCACGGCACGGGATCCCGTGCTTTGTGAGAGGTCTGTGCCACTCTCAGACTTCATGTCCTCACCGCGCTGCCGTAGCCTCCTCGCCTGATTTCTCAGCATCTGCCTCTGGAAAAGATGGATGATAAGGTGCGAGGTGTTGACAACAGCCATAACTGCAGCGATGGTCGCAGCGGGCTCCAGGCTCGCAGTGCTGTGGCGTCCGCACTGTCACTCACCAGAAAAGTGCGTGAACTGATTTCCCGCCAGTGCTTTCAGGGAGGGAGGGCGGGAGTGATGGTTGGATGATGACAGTTACCCAAAACCAGCCTTGACACATTTTTTTCCCCAGCAGGCATTGGGAGCTCGACCCAGAATTCCAATGGGCAGCGGGGACTGCGGGAACTGTGGGATAGCTGCCCACAGTGCACCGCTTCCAATGTCGATGCTTGCCCCATTAGTGTGGACTCACAAAGTCGAATTACTGTCCTTAGTGAAGATACACATGTTCGACTTTGTAATATTGATTCCACATATTCGATTTAAGTAGAATCGAACTACTCTCATAGTGTAGACATACCCCAAGACCTGAGGGAGGGAAGTTAAAGATCTCCTTGAAAAGAGTAATGATCATAGTCAACACTTGTGAATCTCACTTTAAAAGCTTGGAAAACTCCAGGCAAAGAACTCAAAACTAGGGATAACTGCTTAATAATTAAGCTTAATTATACAAGAGAAAATAAAATGAATAAAAATATGAAAATTACAACTTTTTTAACAGATGGAAATACTAATTTGGAAATTAAGAGCATACAGTTCCCCTCAACTGCCCCTCGTTTGAAGACATGGTCCTCATTTTAGACCCAAATCTAACACCATGCCACACAGACCTGGTGTTCTCACATGTATTACTGTAAATTATTTACATCAGATATACTAAATCATGAAAACAGGATTGAGGGAAAATATTACTTTTATGGTATAAAGTAAGGGTCAGATTTTCAAAAGAGCTCAGCACCCAATGTTAGCTGCTAGCTGGGTAGCTAAATAACATCAATTTTTCAAAAGAGCACAGCTCTAATTTAGGCACCCAAATGATGGGGGCAGATTTTCAAAAGAACTCGGCCCACTATTAAGATTTCAAAACAATTTCTGTGTTTATACACACACAACTCTCCAAATTATTCACTTGAAAAGTTTCCATATTTGGCCTTTCAAATACAGAGTTTTTTATTTGGACTGGAAGGGACCTTGAGAGGCCACCTAATCCGGTCCCCTGCACTCAGGGCAGGCCTAAGTATTATCTAGACCATCCCTGACAGGTGTTGGTCTAAACCTGCTCTTAAAAATCTCCAGTGATGGAGATTCTACAACCTCCCTAGGCCAGTGGTTATCAATGCCTGTCCGCCACTTGTTCAGGGAAAGCCCCTGGCGGGCCGGGCAGGTTTGTTTACCTGCTGTGTCCACAGGTTCGGCCGATCGCGTCTCCCACTGGCGGCGGTTCGCTGCGCCAGGCCAATGGGGGCTGCGGGACCGGCTTTGAGAACCACTGCCCGAGGCAATTTATTCTAGTGCTTAACTACCCTGACAGTTAGGAAGTTTTTCTTTCTTGAGATATGGAAAGATGAAAAATAAGACATTCTTCTCATAGTTAAAAAGCTCTGTGTGTGTGCGTGTGTGTGTGCACGTGTTTCTCCCCTCACACTCCCAAGAGAAACAGAAAACTTATGGAATCTTGAAAAGCTACGCATATACTGGAAGTGTATGCTTTAGGCAGTTAGAAATAAAGTTAGATGTAAAATATAAAAGTCATGAACATCTAAAAATAAACCATGTCATGTGTCATACAAAAGGGTGACCTATTGTTGTGATGCACATGAGTGCACAGTGAAATGCTTAGAAAATAGGATTGATCTAACTGTGCTGAAACTATTAAAAAGCAGGATCTACTTGTTTTCTGCTGAATGGATTTAACAACATTTGGGTCATGAACTGTTAGTGGGTATGCTCTCATCCTGATTGGGTAGCAACATGTTTAACACCAGGTGCTAGACTGTAGTTCTGCCAAGGCAGCTGTTATTTTGGCTGCAGACTGACTTCTGCTCCCAGATTACAGGCTTCCCTGGGAAGCCCTTAGCCAGCAAGCGGGATCAGGAACCCCTCCTTTTCCTCCCCACCACCACACGCAGGCTATATCTACACTGGCAACAGGCCATGGGTCCATGAACATGGTTGTGCCTGAACTCCCCTACCATCCACGTCAAAACCTCAGAAGCATGGGTTTCAAAACATATACAGAGCAAAAAGGTTAGCATGCCTGAGAGGTGTGGGTATGAACATTCCTTAGGCTGTGGCATGGCCCCAAATCCCCATCAGTTTGTAATGTGAACAGGGTAAGGGCCATGTATCAGATTCTGAGTTCAGTAGTCCTTCAGCCCCATTCCCACAATGCACTGAACCCTTTCCTGCCCGACCCGTAACCAAAACTGTAAAGGTCCCTGCTCCTCCCACCCTACTCACCAGTAGCTGCACTGACCACTTCACAAAGTTTTCTGCTGCACTCTTTTCTCCAATGTATGTGAAAATGGAGCCTGCTCCGAGAGCTGCTGCCTGGTCAGCCAAGCACACCCAGGTGCTCATCAATATCTGGTCACAGTTCACTGTCCTTCGTGACTTCTCCTGCAGCATCAGGAATATCCATCTTTAGCAGGAAGTTTCAGAGAGGCTGGTATAGTTGGGTATTTATCCAGGAATGAATATAGCAACTCAGGCTCTGGTAACTTTATGCAAAAGACTCCAGACGTCACTCTGGGAGGGGTTCCGCAACATCCCTCTTCTTCAAGGAGACAGATTGGGTGCTCTTCAGGGCTCCCAGTACCAAGCCTGAGGTGTCTCATGATCCCTTCCACAGTCTCATCAGCCTTATCATCTGACAGGATGCTGATAAGGGTCAGGATGAGGACACAGGGCGGACCACAGAAGATGAGAACCCAAGATGAGGAACCAAGACTCAGCAGGAATCTGAACCCAAGAATGGTAAGTTAAACCCCATCCCCAACCCACATCCCCTCCCTCTTTTTCCAGGGCTGCATGCAGAGCTGGAAGGCCTCCTTTCTGTTCCCCGCCCTCCCCTCCCCTCCCCCAGTAAATAAGGAAGTGTTATTTATTCTCTTATAAACACAAGAAGTAGGGGTCACCAAATGAAATTAACAGGCAGCAGGTTTAAAACAAACAAAGTATTTTTTTCCCCACACAATGCACAGTCAATCTGTGGAACTCCTTGTCAGAGGATGTTGTGAAGGTGAAGACTATAACAAGGTTCATTAAAAGAACTAGATAAGTTAATAGAGGATAGGTCCATCAATGGCTGTTAGCCAGGATGGGCAGGGATGATGTCCCTAGCCTTTGTTTGCCAGAAGCTTGGAATGGGCGACAGGGGCTGGATCACTTGATGATTACCTGTTCTGTTCATTCCTTGTGGGGCACCTGGCATTGGCCACTGTCAGAAGACAGGATACTGGGCTAGATGGACCTTTGGTCTGACCCAATATGGCCGTTCTTATACAAGCAAGGGTGCTGCCCCAGTTACCCATAATGATTTATTACCTATATGACTGGCTAATGAGTGAGAGGGGAACTAAACTGTGTGTTGACACAGAAGTGAGTGGGAATGTTCCCTCTTGTACTTTTATAGTATTTACCCGGGGTGTGATGCTTTTTTGGGGGACCCAGCATCTCCTCCCGCTGCCAGTGGGATTACTCCAGGGCAGTCTCTCCCCTCCCACTGGTGCTCCCCGGGATCCTTCTTGCAGGGTTCACTCCTTCCCCCAGTGCCGGTTCCAGGCACCCGCTCAGCAAGCAGGTGCTTGGGGCGGCGAACAGAGAGGGGCAGAACGTCCAGCTCTTCGGCGGCAAGTCCCTCACTCCCTCTCGGAGCTAAGCACCTGCCACCGAATTGCTGCCGAAGAATGAAGCGGTGGCAGAACCATCGCGGCTTTTTTTTTTTTAATTTTTTTTTTTTGGCTGCTTGGGGCGACAAAAACACTGGAGCCGGCCCTGCCTTCCCCACCTGCAGGACATACACTGTGTAGGGGGTGGAGGATGCCACAGCTCTGCCACCACCCACAGGTCACCACACCAATCACACACCACGGTTTGGCCCCCGTGCTTCTCCCCCTTTCCCTTTGGCAGGGTATTGGGATCACCTGCAACTCCCCCCAGGTTCTTCTACCAGTCCAGTGGGGACCAGATCTCTTTACCTGGGGAATCTATTTTGGGGCACTCCTATGGCTCCTCCTCCTCTATTCCCTTTTCTTCCCCATTTGGGTTCTGTTGTCTAGGGTTTTCCTCCATTCTTTCCTGAGGACCTTAGTCCTCTCCCTTACTTGGGTCCGGTAGCATAGGGGGCTCCCCTCCCTTCTTTGGGGTCCCTCCCTTTTTTTCTCCTGTGGGTCTCCTCCCCCCACCTCCTTTCCCTTTTGGGAAGGTGTCTCAGTCCATCTCTAGTACCAACCAGGTATGGTAACCCCTCCACTGCCCTGACCCATTTCCAGGAAAACCTGCTCAGTGCTTACAGGGGCATCTGGGCCATGGGGCAGTGCTTCCAATCCCTGTGGATGCACTCCAGTTTCATCCTCGCCCCAGGGATGAGTGAGTGTGGCTTTACCAGCCCCCTCTGGATGAGTGAGCAGACCGAGGCCATGTCCATCAGGCCCCTCTGGGGCTTCCTTCCCACTCGCACTGGAATGGTGGGTAATCCTTGCCCCTTCCCTCACACGCCAGCATTAGTTCAGCTGCAACACGTAGCTATGCCACATTCCATCTCCAGGCAGTCCCCCATTTTTACATCCCAGTCATCCACACTGCTAGCACACAAGCTGTCCAGGGCAATTGGGGGCTCCCCTGGGTTCCTCCTTCTTCCTCTCCAGGCCCTTCCCAGGGTGTGTTTCTCAGTAACTCCCCGCCCCACTCCAGGCATTCATGTCCAACCCTCCTTCCAGCGGTAGTCTGTTTCTGCATATTCTTCAGTTAGTTTGACCACAGCCTCCACTGGTGCTCAGCTGGTGTCACATGACCCAGACTCACATGCTTTTGGGGAGGCCCTGTAAAAATTGTTCTAGAACCACTCGGTCCATAATTTCTCCCACACTTTGTGTATTTGGCCGCAGTCACTGAGTTGTCCAGTCCATCAGCTTATGGGTGAATGCCTGGAGCCACAATCCCCCACGACCAAAACTTCTGGCAGTGTTTTTCTGCCAATAGTCCCACCTGGTCTAGGACAGTCACCTTCACTGCCTCATAGTCTTTGGCCTGGTCATTACTGAGCACCATATAGACCACTTGAGCCTCATCAGCCAGATAGGGAGCTAGCATAGAGCCCAGGTTGCCCTATCCCATCTGGGCCCAGGGCTACCCTCTCAAAGGTACAGAGGAAAGTGTCCAGGTCATCATCAGGGCTCATTTTACACAAGCCCAATCCCATTGCCCAGGTGCCATACCACCCATAGGACTCACCTGTCACTGTAGGAGCTACTCCTGCACATTGGACTGCTCCTTTATAAAGTCCTGCAGGGTTCTCTGTTGTTCCACCTGCCAGGTGATTAAGGCCTGCCTCTCTTGCTGGTGGGAGTGCTGGAAGGCTTGAAACACCTTTTGCATCTCCTCATGCTGCTTCACTAGCCATTGCAGGGTCCCTTCAATATCCAGGCCACCACACACTCACACCGGCTTCAGATCCCAGATAAGCCCCCACATATAGCAAGGCACAGCTAGACCCCTCTTGCTTCTTCCCCTGCTGCCCTCACAAAACCAACCAGGGATATCTCAGGCCAATACAATCACCTGTGTATTTTATTTATAGTTCTTTCCCACCACCAGCTTACTATCTATGTGTAGGGTTTTACATCACCAGCAACACACCAAAATCACCAGTCCCTCTCAAACTCTAGCCTTTCTCTCCCTAACCCCCCAGCTTCCTTCCTCCCTGTCTTTATGGTCCCTGGCAAATTAGGCTGGCAGCTGTTCCTAGTTGCCAAGCAGACAGGACTATTCAGCCAGCCCCAATCCATTCCCCTTGATTGGGGCTGGCATGGCAGGGGGCTGATTAAGCACTTTGTGTCCAGCACCCTGTCACACTACCCCAAAGTGGATTGCGACTGACCAGTGGTTGTACTGCCCTAACCACTCTGCTGCCTTTCTAATTTTCCTGTCTACTTTGTATAAAAAATAAATATTCATAGACTTATAGAAATGTAGGGACCTCAAGAGGCCACCTAAGACAGCCCTCTGTGCTAAGGCAAGACCAACTAAACCTAGATCATCTCTGGCAGATGTTTGTCCAACGTGTTCTTAAATACTTCAGTTGATGGGGATTCCACAGCCTCCTTTGCAAGCCTATTCCAGAACTACCTTTATAGTTAGAAAGCTTTTCCTAATATCGAACCCCAATTTCCCTGGCTGCAGATTAAGCCCATTATGTTTTGTCCTACTTTCAGCAGACATGGTGAACAATTGATCACAGTCCTCTTGATAACAGTCTTCAAATATGCAAGGATTGCAATCAGCCTCTCCTCTCCAATCTTCTTTTCTGAAGATAACATGCCCATTTTTTTAAATTCTTTCTTCGTAGGTCATAGACCTTTTATAATTTTTATCATTTCTAGATCTTGTGACATACCCTTACTCATTTTTACATCTAGAAAACCTGTCTCTGATGCATAGTTGAATCTTGCCTTCCCTGAACCTTGAACCGCAATAGTTTGGGTGACGGGAAAAAATCCATATTTGGGAGGCGGGTGAGGAAAAAATTGTCTAGCAAGATTTTTTTTTTAATTTAATGGCAACTGTTCAAAGCTACTCAGTGATTTCTGTAATTAAATAAGTGCCAGGGGAGATGGTTGAGGGTAAGGGTGAAACTCCCAAAAGTCTGATACTGTTTCATTTATCAGATGGGTTTGCAATTTGTCATAAATCACCTATTCATATGGTGGCATGGTACTATACCATTAACTAAAAATATTTAATTAATTTTGCCATTCAATTATTTGGCCAATATATTTTGCAGAATTCATACACCCATATAGGTGGTCAGAGACTGTTATATATTACAAATATAAATTATGTTGTGAATATAGGCAAAATTGTCAATAATTTATAATGCAAATGTGGTTTTTTGTTTTTTTTGTTTTTCCTAGTACTATATTTGACCATTTTAGACTAATATAGAAAAATAATAAAAGGACACATTCTAAACTCAGGTGGAGTTACTCTCATTTGAATGGAGTTACTCAAAGTTGACATCAATTTAACAGACACCAAATATTGTCCTTGTGGCAGAGTGCTATCTCTAGAGCCCCCCCTATTGGCAATGAGGTGGCCTTGCGGGTAACATACTCTTGGATCTCCAGATAACTTTCCACAGTCCAAAGTACCTAAAACAACTTTCCCCTTTGGAAGGGATCTAATTTATTGAGTCTTCTCAAAGAGTTTCCACTGGCCTTTCAGGCCAAAACCCTTCCCACTGGTCAAGGGATCCCCACAACCCTCCTTCATGGGGCTGTGCTCTGCTTCAGGCAAGCTTCTCCCACTACACCCTTTAAATTGCCCTCACTCTATTCCACCCAGCCTGGCAGTAATAGAAGACAAAACCAAGCTTTCATTTACAACAGTCCTTTCTTCCCAGCATTTCAGCTGGGATGTAGTCTTTCTCCTCAGCTTGGAAGCCAGGTCTCATATCAGTCCTTTCTCCCCTAGGCTAACAGAGATCAACAGGAAAGCTGTCCTTCCCATGACTACTGTCTCTGTTATGAGGGACGAGGCTTCATACATGCTGCCTTCTTTATCAGGGTTCATTGTGGCTGGCTGCAAAGTAGAGGAGCCTTTCCCTACCTTGCACTAAAGTGTTCTAGTCCCAGGCCTTCCAAGGTACAGTCATGTAGTTTTCCCGCCTCCCCACGCACCATTGATTATTACCTGGGACCACTTCCTCTCTCCCGGCATCATTCTTTGCCAAGTCCTAGGCCCTAGTATATATAAAAAACTCCTAAAGCCTTACAGGGCCATGCCATGGAACAGGAGTTGGCTGACGCCTAGTCCCCATTACTATTAGAGGGGACAGACCGCCCTGTTATAGTCCAAGTAAATGAGTAATACTGAATGGAAAAATAGAATGTGAAATCTAGGTAAGATATTGAGAAAGGAAAAGAATAAAACAAAACAAACATTTAAGAGAAAAAAACGAAAGGAAAAATTACAGCGTAAAATAATCTTGTAGAAGAAAACCATAAACTTATAGGAGGCAAAACCCAGTGTAAAATAAGCTATTATTATACTAGTCCTTTGTGATTTTTTTCTCCTTTACATACTATTTTTAATTTTTTTCCCCCTTGTGTCTTTTTCTTCGTTATGATCTCTGATTATTTTTCATCTTTAATTCTGTTTTATTATTGGTTACTTTACAATTTCCCATTTTTCTCTCCTATCCATTTTTCTTTGAATCTGCACTACTGGTTAAATTCTCTTCTATTCCATTCTATTTCTATTCTATTTTCTCCATGTCTGTTTACATGCTCATATTGTTCCCTCACCTTCATTTAAGTACTTTTCATCTACCCTTTGATTGTTTTTGTACCCTTTAATCTGTTTACACCTCTTCTGTGTGTAAACTGATTTTCTAATTACTTGACCTTTTATATTCTAGCTTATTTCCTCTCATTTTCTCTTTCACCTTCTACATCTTTCCCTTTTATATCTATAGATACAGAAATTTATAAGTGTGCAATTTACTCCCCAGCCATTTGTTATCCAACTAACCTTTCCTCCACTTTTTCCACAGCTTGGAGATGTCCTCAGAGCCAAAACATCATTGCTAGCTTTGGTTTCTTTGGGGTTTTCTTATATTCCCAGTACTTGATTTACTAACCTCTTTCTTTTATTTTTCAGATTACATACTAACGCAGTGCCATTGTGTTAACAGATAAATGTGAGACAGTGAAAGCAAACAAAATAGAAGAAAGGGGAAAATGTTCTGTGTTGCTGTGTCACATCAAAATGTGCTATATCGTAATTGTATCATCAGAAGTGTGTTAAGGGGAAAGAGGTTTTTATTTAATGGACCCGAAATACTGCCATTCTACAAAGCTGAATGGCTCAGGTAACAGATCTTGTGCTGTAATAGATGGATGGGGTGAACATATTTCCCTATGCTGAATGCAGGACACCTGGTAAAATTACTCGTATTCAAGCGAGTTCAACATCAATCAATCAGAGCTATGCAGTACAAACTTCTAAATTAACATCAAGTTGACTGAGCCCCTATTAAAAAGAAATACTGTCTAGTTGGATTCTTTTTATTTACCTTTTTATCTATAAGGCTTTATGGTTCACATGGGGAGAGGTGACACACACACACACACACACACACTCCTGTACACCTCTCTCACACACTGGGGTGACTGACTGACCCTCCCCTACCTGCCTGGCACTCTCCACTCTTCATGCGTGTCTGGGTCCCTAGGACAGACCCACCTCTCCTGGTATGTGGTGCCACGTATTCCTGAGGCAACATCTGCATGGGGGCCTGCAGGGTCACATGCCTCCCTCCCCAGATTTCTGGCAGAGTTCACACCAGAATGTGACCCGCAGCAGCCTTTCTGCACTGTGTGGTAGGGAAGGGGTGGGCGCTGCTTCCAGCCGCAGGGGAGGAGGGGATGGGGAAGGGATGACTTGGCCTGTGTCTTTGTAGAGCTCATCTCTTCCACCACCCCGTGGCTGGAAGCAGCTTGCCCCTTCCTGCGCACAGTGTCGAAAGGCAGCTAACACATCCAGGCTGTTGCTGGCCACTGACATAACCCAGCTGTCTCTGGCTACAGTGCAGGCAGGAAGGGGTTAAGCCCTAAGGATGCATTGTGCACCAGGGCCCAGGGAACCAGACTGCAGGGGCTTCAGTGAACCCAACCAGAGAGGTGGCTCAACAGGGGAGGGTGCCTACAGGACAGAGCATCCCCGTGCTCCGTGGGGGTAGGACTCAGGGTAGGGGGAGGCAGATGAAGAGGGTGATAAGCCCCTGCCTGGGGGGCTGCTATGAAGCCTGCAAGATCAGGACATGAAGAGGCTGTAATTCACTTCTTCCTGCCACTCCAGAGCTTAGCTGAGGGTAGAGAGGCTTCCCCATGCCAGCGCTGCATGGGGCTTTGGGATAAGCAGGGCTTGGCTTCTCCTGGCCAGTGCACTGGGCCAGAGGGTCTTGGGCTTTCCTGGAGTGCTGGCCCAGCAAGAGGCAGTGGGGGAAGAAAGCAGACTGTTGGTGAGCTGAACACTCTGACCAGGGGCTGGTTGTCCGCACAGCACTGGGAGCGGGACGCAGCTCGCTGGAGGGGGGGAATATGGAGGAGCAGTGGGGCTGTGGGAGTGAAGGGGCAAAGCAGGGAGAGAACAGCAAGAGGTGGAGCACGTAATGGGCCGGTGGGTGGGCAGCAGAGGCGACACAGAACTGGCCGCTGCCTGGCACCTGCCCACACTCACTGGTCGGAAACAGTGCTGGCCGGAAACGGGATGGGGGCAAGGCCCTGCTTGTCGAGAGCTGGCACGCAGCAGGAGATGTGCTGACGGACCAGCAGGGGGAGTGGCCGGCCCCGCACGTTTTGCCCTGCCACCAGCCTTGCACACCCACTCCCATCATCAAACACTGGACCCTCCCACTCACCACTGGTGGGCAGGCTGCTGGCAAGCAGGGATCCGGCCAGCAGCAGAACCCGTCAGTACTGATGGGAGGGAGACAGAAAACACGGAACAATTTGCCCATTTTTAAGAAGAAGTTGGGACACCTGCAGGAGGGCTTAAATACGGGACTGTCCCTTTAAAAATGGAGAGCTATAGCATAAAAAGGATTAAAACCTCATACAGTAACTCCTCACTTCAAGTCGTCCCGGTTAACGTTGTTTTGTTGTTACGTTGCTAATCAATTAGGGAACATGCTCGTTTAAAGTTGTGCAATGCTCCCTTCTAAAGTCATTTGGCAGACGCCAGCTTTGTCCACTGCTTGCAGGAAGAGCAGCCTGTTGCAGCTAGCTGGTGGGGGCTTGGAACCAGAGTGGACTGGCAGCCCCCGCATGAGCTCCCCCTATCAGCTCCCTGCTCCTCTAAGTTCCCTTTGCAGCAGCTGCCAGCAGGCTAGCAATTGCAGCTGTCCCTCCTCCCACTGCCATGTGCTACTCCTGCCCTCTGCCTTGGAGCTGCTCCCCGAGCCTCCTGCTTGCTGCGCAGGAGGGGGGGAAGGGGAGGTAATGTCAGGGTGTCCCCTTCCCTTGCTCCTACACCCCGCTTACTCCTTCTTCTCCATATAGAGCAGGGTGGGGATACTGATGGAGAGAGAGAGAGAGAGCCTGGAACAGCAGCTGCTGTCTCAACTTCCTGATCCACTTAAAAAGACAATGCACTTAAGAGTGGGTCAGCTTACTTAAAGGGGCAATGTGCATTTCTCTCCCTCTCCCACACACAAGGTGTGTGCCTGTCTCTGTCTGCTATGCTATCTCCCCTCCCCTCCATTCTTGCTGCCTTGTAGAGTGAGAGGCTACATTAACAATGTGTTAACCCTTGAGGGCTCAGCCGAGTGCTAGTTCATCATTTAGCACAGGGGTTCTCAAACTGGGGGTCGGGACCCCTCAGGGGGGCACAAGGTTATTACATGGGGGGGGTCACGAGCTGTCAGCCTCCACCCCAAACCCTGCTTTGCCTCCAGCATTTATAATGGTGTTAAATATCTAAAAAAGTATTTTAAATTTATATGGGTGGGTTGCACTCAGAGGCTTGTTATGGGGTCACCAGTACAAAAGTTTGAGAGCCACTGATTTAGCAGCAAGGTATTCCCTGGGAAATATCCCACCCTCTTCCACCCTCTAACTTCACCACCTCAACTAAGCTTCACAATCATAATAGCTGTGAACAGTATTAAATTGTTTGTTTAAAACATATGCTGTGTGTGTATATATATAATATATAGTTTTCTGGCTGGTGAAAAAAATTTCCCTGGAACCTAACGTCCCCTATTTACATTAATTCTTATGAGGAAATTGGATTTACTTAACATCATTTCGCTTAAAGTCGCATTTTTCAGGAACATTACTACAACACTAAGTGAGGAGTTACTGTATAAGGGGGAAATAATTTTGCTAAGCAATATGAAAAAAATAAATGTTGCTTAGACTTAAATGAGCTATTATCCTCTAGATATAGCCATGTACTACTAAAAGTACACTATGTTTATAGTGAATACAATTTGCACCAATAAAATGGACATTTACTAAGACAGTTTTGCTGCCATTGAAAACAGCAGCAACAAGCAAAATGGCCAATGCCTGTAAAATATGCAAGGAATAACATTTGCAATGTTATTGTAGCAATGTTTGTAAGGAATAATGTGAAATAAAGTAAGAAAGAGCTCCTTTTGAACTGGCCACTCTCTGCCTAAGTTGTCTCAAACACAACAGGGAAATCATGCAACATTCATCATACTATCCTGATGCCAAACCATTCAAATCTTTAATTTATGAAATGTAAAGAGTAAGACCAAAAGGTATTGTGTTGGCAAAGAATCAAACTTAGCAATGAAGAATAACCATACATCCATACAAGAACTTCAGTCTCCATTTCCTATGCTCCATATGCAAAGCATAGACATAATATGTTTTGTGGCAAGGCACCTCTTTTCTCTCACCAGCCTTAGCGCTTCCCCATCTGGCGATTGTAGGCTGTGGTAATCAGCCTACTCGGACAGGGTTTGCCTTCCCTCTTCTGTGCTCCCTTGGTCATATTTTTAGGGTAGGACTGAGGGTCGGCCTAAGGGGTGATCCTCCATCAAACAAAAAGGAAACAGTCGCATAAACAAAAACCCAGGGGGTACCTTTCACTGCCCCCCTCACTCGGGCAAGGTGTCATGCTGTTGGTTGCCATGCAGTGTCAGTCCTTCCCCTAGCAGGCACTCAGGTTTGGCTGTCTCCCCTATGGGAAGGAGCACAGCCTCTCAACCTGGAGCAGCCTATTTCCCTGCTGCCACTAACTTGGCAGCAGCTTCTTTGTTTATTTCTCTCTCTCTCTCTCTCTCTCTCTCTCTCTCTCTCTCTCTCTCTCACACACACACACACACACACACCCGTCCCGCCTCAGAGGACGGAATTGTAAAGGCCTCAGGGATCCCTTAATTGGATTCAGGTGTCCCTAAGTGATCTGAGGTAACACCTTCTCAGCTTGTAGGAAAAAGGACCTTTAACATTCTAGGGCTAATATATCAGCATTTCAGGACCCTCTTGCAGCCATCTGGCCTGACTTCGTCACATATCCCCCACTCCTGCTCAACTCCATGGGTATGGGCTACTTGGGTCGAAAAACAGTGCACACTTGACAGGCCATCAGCGTTGCCATGCCTGGTCCCCGACCTGTTTTGAACTCTGAAGTGGAAGGGTTGAAATGACAAGGACCATCTCGTTACCCTTACATTTCTTTCTTTCTTCCAGTCCACCCATTTCAGGTGGTCATGGTCAGTGATCAGAGTAAACCTCTGTCCAGGTAGGTAGTAGTGGAGGGTTTCCATGGCCCATTTTACCACAAGGCATTCCTTCTCTACCACAGCATACTTTTGTTCTCTGAGCAGGAGTTTCCTGCTAAGGAATAGGCTTAGGTTTTCTTCCTTTCCTACCATTTGAGGAACCACGGCTCCCAACCTGACCTCGGAGGCATCGGTTTGCAGTATAAACTCCTTCTCAATGTCTGGGGCTACTAGCACTGGGTTACTGCAGGGGGCAGTCCTCAGGTCTGTAAAAGCTTCTTCACCTGCGCTGGTTCATTTCACTATGTCTGGGCTCTGGGCTTTTATCAGATCCATCAATGGGTACGCTTTGGCAGTAAAGTGGGGAATGAATCGCCTATAGTACCCAACTATCCCCAGGAATGCTCTGACCTGTTTCTTCTGGATCAGTCGGGGCTAACTTTGTAACACCTCAGTTGGGGCTTCACTACGCCCCTCCCATGATGTACCCGAGGTATTTGGCTTCTGCTAGCCCTATTGCACATTTGGAGGGATTCACAGTGAGACCCACTTTCCTCAGGGTATCCAATACTGGTTCCTCCTTTTCTAGGTGCATCTCCCAGTCTGGGCTCCGTATGACAACATCATCAAAGTAAGTGGCCACATACTTGCCATGTGGACGCAACAGCTTATCCATGAGTTGGTGGAAGGTTGTGGGAGCCCCATGTAATCCAAAAGGGAGGACCGTGTACTGGCACAATCCTTCTGGTGTAGAAAATGCAGTCTTCTCCTTGGCTTCCTTGGCCAGAGGGATTTGCCAATAAGCTTTGGTCAGGCAAAGGGTGGACAAAAATTGGGCTTTTCCTAATCAGTTGATTAGCTCGTCTATTCGAGATATGGAGTAAGCATTGAACTGGGACACCTCATTTAATTTTCGGAAGTCATTGCAGAACCTCATGCTGCCATATGGTTTAGGTACGAGGACGATTGGACTGGATCATTGACTATGGGACTCCTCAATGACTTCTAGCTCCAGCGTTCTCCTAACTTCAGTCCTGATCTCCTCTCTTTTTGCCTCTGGGATCCAGTAGGACTTAATATTTACTTTACTCCAGGATCTGTGATGATATGATGATGAACTTCTGTGGTCCTGCCTGGCTTCTCTGAGAACACATTGTGGTTCAGTTCAATCATATTGATGACTTCTGTTCATTGTTCAGGGGTCAATTCAGGGGATATTCCCACCTGTACCTGATGTTTATTTTCTTGGGGTGGCAACACCAGGGTGACCAGATGAACTCCCTGTCTTGCCAGGGATTCAATAGATTGACATGGTAGATCTGTTCTGGCTTCTGGTGATCAGGCTGACAAACCTTATAGTCAACCTCCCCAATGGTTTCTATTACTTTATATGGCCCCTGCCATCTGGCCAAGAGCTTACTGTCAGCTGTGGGCACCAGCACCATTACCCAATCTCCCACCTGGAATTTCTGGGCTGTCGCTCGGCTATTGTAATAGGTCAATTGGGCCTCTTGTGGCCTCTCCATGTGTTTTCACACTATGGGGGTGACTGGGGCTATCCTGTCCCTCATCTGCATCACATGCTCAATGATGATTCTTCCCTGGTTAGGCTGTTCTTTCCAGACCTTCTTGGCAATGTCCAGTATGCCATAAGTGATTGTGCATTGTATGAAGAAATACTTCCTTATGTTTGTTTTAAACCTGTGTCTTCTTAATTTCATTGGGTGACCCATGGTTCTTTTGCTAGGTGAAGGGGTAAATAACAATTCCTTATTCAATTTCTCCACACTTTTCAGGATTTTATAGACCTCAATCATATCACACCTTAGTCATCTCTTTTCTAAGTGGAACAGTCCCAGTCTTTTAAATCTCTCCTCATATGTAAGCTGCTCCATACCCTTGATAATTTTTTTCCCCTTCTCTGTACTTTTTCCAATTCTAATATAGCTTTTTGAGATGGGGTGACCTGAACTGCATGCCATATTCAAGGTGTGAGGATACCATGATTTATATACTGATATTATGATATATTCTGTCTTATTACCTATCCCTTACCTAACAGTTCCTGTCATTCAGTTAGCTTTTCTCACTGCAGCTAAAAATTGAGCAGATGTTTTCAGAGAACTTTCCACAATGACTTCAAGATCTCTTTCTTGAGTGGTAACAGGTAATGTAGACCTTATTATTTTGTATGTATAGTTGGGGTTATGTTTTTCAATGTGCATTACTTTGCATTTATCAACATTTCATTTTATCATTGTCATTTTCTTGCCTGGTCACCCAGTTTTTGAGATCCCTTTGTAACACTTCACAGTAAACTTTGGACTGAAAATGAAGCACTTTCAAAACAAAATTTCACAAATAAGACAAGGTTGGTGATGTAGTGCCACAAAAAATACCATGTTTGCCAAAAGGCAAATTAACAGCACACCCCTAACTGCCCTTAAAAGTGACAGCATTTCCAGGAATAAATGTACCGCCTTCATGCACCTCTGATGAGGCGATTCATAATTGTGAAGGACATCACAGCTGGTATGAATCAAGTTTTATTCAGAAGATTAAGTATTTTGACATATCCAGTGAGATGTAGTAAAAGAAGGCTAACAGTCACATATTTTTTTCTGGACCTCCTAGGAAAGCAGAGGGTTTAAGACAAAATAGCATGTGTGTGAGGTACAGGGGTCAGGAGAACCAAACACATAACAAAGGGTTTGTACAAAGGCCCAACAGCAGGCACCAGGGAGTGATCCTTGCAACACTGATCCCCTTACTGTGCCCATGCTGCTATAGAGTAGAGATTAGCAGTAACCCCTGTAGGCATGCTGCCCAATCCTGCTCCTGATGGCAAATTGCCTCCAAGCCATGAAAGAATCCAATGGAGGCCCGCTGCTGTTCTCAGGCCCTGGTAATGATTTCCCTTTATTCCTTCCCTACTACTTGTCTGCTGACTCTGTCCCCATTTCCCTCTCTCAGCTCACTGCAGAGGTTCAGAGCTAGGAGAAAGAAACCCTCCCAGATATTCATCTCTTCCTATCTCCAGCTTTCTGCAGGCCTCTGGGGGGATGTGCTCAAATAAATATAGTGAAAAATAGATGAGACAGCATCCTGAGTTGGGGGCCAGACCCTCTCCCCGTCTGAGTGCAGTGATCTCATTGGAATTACAACACTGATGTATATAACATTTCCTTTCTAAAGCATTATATCTCTTGCATGGCACCATGGGCTAGTAAGGTATTCTGTAATGGGGCCTGGGCTCAATCCAGTGCCAGTATTGGTCAACCAGCATCTTGTTCCTCTCTGTGTGATATTGACTGTAGTAAAAGTCTTTGTTACAGCTGAAGAAAGTGGAGAGAATATAAAAACTTTGTAATTTGCCTAAAGTGCAGACACATCTGCTGGAGTCATAAGTGTCTTGTTGGCAGAGTTCAGCAGGGGAGAAGCTGGCAATTAATCAGAAGTGTCACTGTATTAGATGGAAATTGTAACAGAGGGTTTCTGGGGACATAAAGGTAGCTTTAGCAGCCAAAGACTGCACTGCACAAGATTTCTCCCCCTAAGAAAAAAGGTATATTTATTGAGGTTGGCCATAAACACTGACCTACTTTATAGAAGTTGACATGACACAGGAGATCTGGTGGCATCTGAAAAGGATTTGGCGATCAATAAGTATATAACTCTGGAAAAGATCTGTGATTAGTCCACTCACTCTCAAAATATGTTCTGAGATATTCAAATTCTCTATGCTTAGGACCAAATTTGGTTGTCAGGTGCAACCGTCATTGGTAGAATTTGTATGCCCACTTACAAGAGTAGAATTTGCCCTCTATATTACTTCCTTGTCAGTGACTACATTTCATCTCACCCACCAATCTGAAAATAAGCCAATACCCTGTGACCAGCCAACTCTTTAAGAACAACCAGCAAGTGCTCCATAGGCCATGGTTTGGGAACTTCTGTGTAAAACAAAACCAGTACATGTAATGAATTGACAAGTGCAAGTTGAGATGCGTATGTTATAAATGAAAAACAGAAGTTAGTCTTTTCTATGATCATGCATTGTACAACTCTGGTACCTTGACATTGTTCTTGGTTGCAGAGTAAGAGACTGATCCAAAGCCCACTGAAATCAGTGGCAGTCTTTGACTAAGGCCCCAATGGACTTTGAAATTCCAAACTAGCCTAAACCTTGCATCATTTTGATTTTTGTATTGATACATTTGAAAATAAGAACCTATAGAACTTATTTTTTGAGTGATCTTCACAAAAATTGGTCATTGATCCAAATTGGTTAGTTATCATTTAGATATTTACTACTATATGCTGTCCTTAATTTATAGGCTGTATATTGATGTGTCCTTCACTGTGCTCCATTTTTATCTTTCTGAAAAGGGTTTAAATTCCATGGTGTCACAGCTGTAGAAAATAATTGTTTCATTTTGGTGTTCTGCTGAGAAAGAAATTTCTTGCAGACTATAATTCTCTGTCCAGTCATTTTACAGCATCTTTTACTCTAACAAAGTTGAAGTGGCAGCCTATCAGGTATTCAATGTATTTGAAGTGTTTAGCTACCAGAAAAACATGACACAAATGTTGACTACAAGAAATTCACTTTTCTCTTTCCTATCTCATCTCTTTTTTCCATATTACATTTTTCTGAAATGGATTCTGTTATTGACAGTCCATCAAAATTAACACAAATTACATTTAGATCAGGGGCCAAACACACTTAAATTTTTGTTTTATAACTACAGCCTAATTCTAAAAGGCAGACAACATTTCTAAAGGCTCAGTTTTATTCCCAGAAATAATAGAACCTCCAGTTAACTGCAAGCATTGTACTTGTATATCTTACTACTTGACTGCACACAGAAATCAGTGGTTAGATATCTAAGTGGTAGCGTTTGTGCATGTGATACATTGCTCGAGCAAAACGGTATCCACAAAAACAGTGGCTGAGTTGAAACCCTCTTGTAAACCAGGCACTTGAGAAATTCTCCTTCCTGATACACACTGTGGCTCTCTTGACTGCAATGCAGCTCTCTTGTATATTCTCCGTTTGTTGTTGGCAGTGTGGTTTCTATGGAAGTACCCTTTCTGCATTGAGTGCAGTACCACCAGAGGAGGGATCTAACTTGTTCAGAGAGAAAAATGTTAACTTTATGAGTTTTGATACAAATATCAAACCTGAATGTATTTGCAACAGCATGTGCTTAGTGACAGAGGAGCTGGGGAGCCAAATACTGGGTGAATCACAAAAATAGTCTTTTATGATTTTCTTTTGTTATTAGTGATGTAGCAGTGAAAGAAAAAAATCACGGCAGAAATAAAAATGCCATAGCTTTACTCAATGAAAATATGTTTAAGGGTCCAAAGGAAAGGCTATGGCACAGAAAGTGTTTCTTTGATGCTTTACTACTTTGAGGTATCTATTGTCTTCCTGAATGCCAATGTTGCACTGATGTTCTAACTAAAATAAATGAGCCACAATGTAGTCCCTTTTGTAATTATGCATGTGTCTCACTAAGTTCCAGGCCACCTTTTGCCTAGAGACACAAGTCTTGTATACCTTTATACTTTGGGAGTTCCTGAAATTGAGGCAAAGATTATGACTTCTTCCATCGGGTGTATATATTTGTACATAAGGGCTTCTGCAGAGCTGATGCAAAATAGTGTGCAGAAGAATAGACGGGGTAACCGGAAAGGGGGAAAAAAAAAGAATGGAGATGTGGGGGAAATGGCAGGAACTTTCCCAAGCTTTTTATAAGTCTCTCCACAAAAGGCCCAAATTAATAGATTAAAATGCACATCATAATTTACAAAGGATGGCCAGATTCTGGCCTCAGTTGCATTAGTGCAATTCCATTGCAGCCAGTGGTTATACACACATATAATTTAGAATGGAACTTGTTCCATAACACGTTATTCAGCCCAAATGTAGAACTGGTGGCATTGAGATGCATATGTCCCATAAAAGGTTTCTGGCTCTACAACATGTCAACTTCCTCAGAAGAATAGTCAGACTACTGCAAAAGTTACTTTATCTCTCTCACACACATACAAATGCTCACAAGCAAAAATATCCTGGTCATAAATTTGGAAGCCGCACTGAAGGATGACAAGAAGGGTCATTTGCGGAGATCTTTTTTCCCTTTATATGGGATACATTGCATATTTTACCTTGCACAGTTCTTTGAGACCTGAACTGTTTATAATATAGTTATAAAGACATTTTAACAGAAAACTAAAAACCTGATAAATAAAATGTTGTCCTTAGGGAAAATCCTTTGCCAAATCATTTAAGAACTGCAGTAATTTCTTCTGTGTGGGGATATTTGTTTGAAGTCATTGAATTTACCCCTTGGCTACCTTTAAATCTCATTTTTCATTCATTACCAGCCTAAATTAAATCCCCTGTAGATTAAATTATCAAACATTTTTGTGTGGGAATGTGGGCATGACACTTGGCAGCCAACCAGGTTAGATACATGGCAGCCAGCCAGGCTCCAGAGAATAATGGTTTGATTGAGTTATTTTTAGCCATCAGAGAAACTTCTGTAGCATCATCGTCACCCTTGTCGCAGTATCAGAATGTGAAGATGACAAAGGAATGACTAAAAACCGAAAATAGCAGCCTGCATTTTCCACTTAAGACTTGTGACTTCTTAGGCTGGCTTCTCATCCACTGACTACAAGAAAAGGCAGGAGGCTTTTATTTAGAATCTCATCTTTCCCTTTCTTGTAAACTCCTTGCAGCATCTTTCTCTTTCCCCCCTTTCCGCTATGCACCCAAAACTTTGCTATTAGCATTTTCTCCCTTTTCAGCTACGTTGGCCATAGTTCCACCCAGATTGAATCTCTGCACTGTCTTGATTTCTTTCTCATTACTTCTACTCCATACCTTTGGTAACAGAATGTCGGCAAGAAGAGAGTTCAGGGAGGATGTAACTGACTGTTACAGCCTCAAAGTGGGCAGGTTCAGCACTGCTCCCAGACAGCCATTACTGGAGGGACTCTGGTAGAGCTCTGGCCAGAATTTAAAGTTTCTGTCCCATACCAATGACTGACCCACGGACTGCCTTTTTGTTCTGTGTTTGTGCAAGGCCTACCACAATGAGATCCTGGTCCATGACTGAGGTTCCTACATACTGCAATAAATAAATAATATTAATAATAATAGGGTGAATCATTCCATTGGTGCAGCTGTCAATATGAGTGCAGGGGGCTATACATTGTACCCTCTGAATCCAGTTGGGCTAACCTAACCCTTCATCTTTATTTTGCTTCTTGAATTTCACTATCTCATCCATTTTTGAGTCATTGTATTTTTTTACCTTCTGTATAGTACCTTTTCTTTCTTCTGATATTTTTCTAAAAACCCCTCTTACTCCCCACAACTCCTTTTACTCTTTTTCTGCCCTTGTTGTTTTCTTGTGAGCCGTAACTAACTCAGTGTGTTCTTGTTGGGCTGACTCCCTCTTTTCTGTTTAGGGCATGATCCAAATCATTAAATCCAATGAGAGTTTTTCTATAGAATTTCAGCAGATTCTGGGTCAGGCCTTTAAAGTACAGGGTGTGTTTTTCTTCTAACATCAGATCTTTGGAGCATATTCTGCAAAGCCCCACTGACCACATTTTGCTTTGTGAATGCTTCTCACTGAAAGGAATGCGAGTCTCTCACACCTTAATTGTCTTGTTTTTCAGGAATCCCCAGCCAGCTTTCAAACTGGAGGATTTTAAAGGGGCATTGCTAACTTGATATCTACTCCATTTTAAAGTGATTTCAAACTGGTTTTAGGCAGTACACCTGACCAAGTCACTCAGTGCTAATTTTTGTGATTATATAATCACTTTTTTTATTTTTATAATTATTTTCTCCCCTATTGCTGTTGGAAAGACCCATACAAATAGAGGAGGAAATTGACTGACCAAATATACTGGAGAAAATTGAAACTAGCTATTCACAAAGCACAGTCAAGTGCACAAAATACAATTTAAAATAGAAACAAAATAATATTTTCTCTAATCTGAGATTACAGTTACAATAGCCACAAGTTATTTGTAACAGGTGTAAATTAAAAAATATATACAGATGGAAGTGTGGTGTTGAAGTTCACAGTGTCTTTTTAATATTGCCTGTGACTGCACTTTACTCATTAAAGTCTTACACGCTTTATTCGACACTCTTTATTCAGTCAAGCACTAGTAGTTTTGCCTCAGGAAGAAATATTAAACTGAGCCTTTAGGGGCTAGATTTTCAGGATTGTTCAACATGTATTAGCTTCAATTATTCCCAACAGAAACTACTAGGTGTTGAACATTTGTTGAAAATCTGACCACTTCATTTATATGCCTAAATGGGCGGTAGCTACCGAGAGCTGAACTCTTTTGAAAATGTGTCCCCAAATTTCTTAATTCCCCCAAGTTTGCTTTTGTGACAACAAAATATTTGATTTCATTAAGATGATTTTACACTCTGGAAGTGGCTAGAGGCCTCATAATGGGAGCAAATTACAGTAAATTACATTTACACACTCTGAAGTCTACTTTATGCTACTAGAGCAGTGTACATTGGCCGTAGGGTGGATAAGAATCCAGCCATAATTCCTTTAGTGCTGAAGTCAGAGAAGCCTCATATTCTTTATTATGCTTAAATCAAGTTGTTCATGGTCACTGGTTGCCACTCTCCCTACTATTTTTCTTTTATCACTCAGTTCTTTTAGATAGTAAAGTTTACTTCTACATCATTTAGCAACCCCTTTGATGATGCATATTTGGCTGTTTAAGCTACCTAACATAACAATGGAGCTAGGCCTATTTATATCATCTGAGGATCAGACCTTATTTAAATCCCCCTGGAGTACAGTGTCTTGTCTCAAATACTATAAAAATAATTGCAGGAATGTGTAGTTCTAGCACTTCTGCCTGCTGCTTATTTCACTAATCACATTGTCTCATTGTAACCTGTTTGCTGTATCCACTTCTTGTTTCTTGTCATATAAACAAATGGATTATAATTGTTTTAACTGTGTGTCGTGTCTAGCACAACAGGGCCCTGGTTGATTCTCAACTAAAGCAACAAATTATTCTTTTCCTACAAAAAGTTCAACAAAATTTTTTACATGTTTCTCTTACATAAAAAATATGTGGTGTATCTTTAATTCAAAACTGTTGTTTGTTAAAAAGAACTGGAAGCATCATTAGCTCTGTAGCTTTCAAAGTACACATTTTATATAGCATGAGTCTCATATGCAAATCAAATAAGGAATAAATCCAATCTACTGGAAAATATTGAACTCAAAAATTCATCTAAAATATTACCTCCTTGGGGTCATTTATGCATTACATACTTTTCTTCAAAGAGAAACATGATTACATTATGTATTTACTGTATATTTTAATACATTTCCATATGGGATCCTTGCATGATCCAAGGTTGAATATCTTCAAAAATGAAGGAAAAAAAGCTGTCTAATAAAAGACTAGCAGTTAGAAAGTGAGCATAATGCTATCAGGCTTCAAGGTCCATCAATCTATAATAATAAGAACAGCCCATGGCTGCAATTCACACATCACACCATAACGTTTGGTTACCTCATTAGGTTGGAATATTAATAGTAATCTTTAATCCCCACAGAGCAACTTCATTTGATATTAGATGCATTTTCCTAGCTTAACAAAAGAAGTGGTAGACCTTCCCAAGAAAGGGATAGTGTTGGTATTTATATGGGCTCTATTAAGTTTAAGGTCATAGACATCGGCTCTGTGGCCAATCATTAGAAACAATTTGCCAGCACTTGGAAAGTTATTACTCTAAGAGGATCTTATTAGAGGTGGGATGTCCTATAAATGAATCTACCCTGATCCTCAACACCTCTGTCCTTGCAGTTAGGCATACTGTAACTGTTAGGGCTTAAGCCCAAAATCAGCCTTCTGAGGTATTCATGGTGATAATCTTAAAGTCAATTGAACCAAGCAAGAAAATTAATGAAAAATAAATAAAAAAATTGTTTTCCCATCCATTTTTTTACTTTAATGCTGCCTTTTGGGTTAAGAGTAAGCATAGATGGTAGAATAAATTCTAACATCATATATCAGGGATTGGCAACCTTTAGCACGCGGCCCATCAGGGAAATCCACTGATGGGCCAGGACAGTTTGTTTACCTGCAGCATCCACAGGTTCGGCCGATCGCAGCTCCCGCTGGCAACGGTTCGCCATTCCAGGCCAATGGATGCTGCGGGAAGTGGCGGCCAGCACATCCCTTGGCCCATGCCGTCCCAGCCCACAAGTGGATTTACCTGACGTGCCACGTGCCAAAGGTTGCCAATCCCTGTAATATATAAATAATGCCAATGAGGTATGTTTTCCCCCATAGATAATGCAAGAAATCAAATGTTTTCAATGTCAAGAATAGAACCTGATCCAACCATATTTGGTCTTTATGACATCTGGTTCTTGTCTTCCCAGGCCTACTGGACACTAAACCTCCGAGGACAATCATTTCTCTGAAGGAAAGATCTCTATGGATCAATTAATTAGTTCAAATAAGTTAAGAGCCAATTAAAACCATAATTCAACCTAATCTTTACAAGCAAATTTTAGCCTATGGATGTAGCAGTGCCACCTCTTTACTTTAGTGGCTCAGGATCAGGCGCCAAATGAAAGAATCTGGGTTGCCATCTCTTCCAATTTTATCAGGAGTTTCATGACACGTTATGCTTTTCTTAAAACCCAAGCTCCTAGAATTTTGAAATGATGGAAGAATCTCATCTTTCATTTAAAAAAAAATCAGTTTCTAGCCCTCTTTGTTATGTAGAATAGCTTGAATACAAGCCCAGAATATAACTAAAATGCCAATATCCAAATAAAAAACTATCAAAAATTTATTTTTTAAAAATCTCATGATTCTTAAGCCAATTTCATGATTTTGGAAGGCCTGGGTCATTATTTTTGAATATTTTGTCTGGCAAGGCTGGAGAAACAGGATGTACACTAGAGTTTTAGCAGTGGAGATACAGAGGAAGGGGCATATTCTGGAGACGTTGTAAAGGGAGAGCTTGGCAGTGAGAAGAGAAAAAAAGACAGGGAAAAAGTCAAATGCTTTGGTTATAGGCATCTCTCTCTGATATGAATGTGTAAATGATATTTTTTTTCCTCAGGTGCAATTACCATTAGGACAGATCTTGATCCCTATATTTTTATTAAGCAGCGCCTTGGCAGCACTTGGCAGGTAGTCCCATTGAGAGAGATTCTCCCTTCTGCTAGTAACTTTGCAAAAGGATAGTTAGAGACCCAGATCCAGTCAAGGGAGAATTCCCCCTGGCACAAGCTTGACACAAGGCACCTTATAGTTCCTTATGAGGCCCATACTTGAAGGCCTGGCATAGTGTTGTGGGTATCAGAGGTGGGGCCTGATGTGGGAAGAACATGCTGGAAGTGGAACCATAGCAGTTAATGCAGTGGTTTTTCTGGGCGTCATCGCCACATATAGAATATCTGGGACAGGCTGCTGTAATTTAGGCAGCCCCCTGGGGCCACACAATGGCCTCTTTGAGGCCTCTTCCAATGGGCCAGATTCTTATACTTGGAGAAGCACCTCACTCTGAGTAGTGCCATTGGTTTCAGTCGTTTACAGAAAATAGTTCATCCAGCTCTGACATACACCCAAAAGTTCCAACACTTACCAGAATCCTGATTTCAATGTGATTACTCATGGAGGAAAGAAAGTACAAGGTTAGTAAAATGATCAGAATCTGGCCCATTGACTTGTGATTTTTATGCTGCACCTTTAAGAGGATGGCAGAATCTGGCCTAAAAGGACTTCTTGGTGAAATAAACTACTACTCAGTTGGGAGTCAGCATATCAGAATTTGGCCCTTAGTATTCTCCCTTATGAAATAATAAGCTTTTATGGTTAAAGGACAGGCATGGTTTATTTTCTATACAAATATTGCCATCAGGAAATGGTTATTTCCCCCCCATCATATTGCCAAGAAGCAAGGTCCTAGTGATTATTTCACTTGGATGTTTTTTCTGCCACTGTGCAACTGGAATCCAACTGTTAATAAAAGAATTTCAAAGGCAGCTTTTGAAAATGGAGCCAACTGAATAAGTGATCAGATTTTTCTGGAGGAATCATTTGTCTTTTCTTTTTACATTCTGTTTGATAACCATGCATGGGCCCAATCCTCTGATCATCCTATGCGGGGGGGGGAGGGAATTGAAATGAAATGGACTATTAAAAGTGAATGGATGTCAGTTTATTCTAACAAGGTATTTGAGATACTTGAATTATCCATTTACCACCTTTAAATCTCTAGAAAATTGAGTCAATTCCCTTACAGTTAAAATGACTTTTAAACATAAATTTGGCATAATCATTTTTGTTCATAAGTAGTTATTAATTTATTGCTAAGTAGTCATCTCATAGTCATTATTAAATGTGTAATCCTCCAATGATGCATATGCATATAACAATCTCAACTGCCCAGCACTTCATTAAGGGATTGAAAACTGAGATATAAGTAATGACCATGAGGTAGATTTATCATTTTTATTTTGTTTTAAGGCCATAAGTTTGAATAAATTGGTGAGAGCAGAGGAGGAGATGGCAGAATAAATGTCAAGTCCAAGGTTAAAGCATAAATTACACCAAAGATGGGTATAATTAACCTGGATTCTTATCTTGAGTGTTTGGAGCAAAGAATAGGAAGGATATAATTGCACTGGAGAGGATGAAGTACACAGCTGAGCTATCAGGTCACAAAAATCTAAGCTGTGAAGAAATGCTAAGGGTTCGTGTTATTCTGATTGGAAAAGAAGATACTTTGAAGTGACCTCACAGAAGTCATTAGAGCTAGTCCCAACCCCAAAGTTTGATCCAGAGCTAAACTTTCTCAGAGTTCTGGTTGTGGGATCTGGTTTGGCCTATTACAGTGTCCTGCCATGGAGGATGGAATAAGGCTGCACTGCCCAGAAACCTTTTGCAAAGGCTTTTGGAGTACCTCCAGGAGAACTTCATGGAGATGTCCCTGGAGGACTTACGCTCCATCCCCAGACACGTTAACAGACTTTTCCAATAGCTGTACTGGCTGTGAATGCATCCCAAGTCCTCAGTGCAAATTAATCATTAAAAAACGCTTGCTTTTAAACTATGTTTTATATTTACAAAGGTACACTCACCAGAGGTCCCTTCCACGGCCTCATTGTCTGGGATAACACCTTGGGAGGGTTGGGAGGGTACTTCAGTCAGGCTGAGAAAAAGATCCTGGCTGTTGGCAACAATGGAGTGCTGTGTGCTCTCCGCAAGCTTGTCCTCCTCCTCCTCATCTTCCCTGTCTGCAGAATCTTCAGGCATGGCTGAGATTACCCCCTACTCGGAATCCATGGTCAAAGGTGGTATAGTGGTGGCGGCACCCCCTAGAAATGCATGCAGCTCAGCGTAGAAGCGGCATGTCTGCGGCTCTGCCCCAGACCTTCCATTTGCTTCTTTAGTTTTCTGGTAGGCTTGTCTGAGCTCCTTAATTTTCATGCAGCACTGATGTGAGTCCCTACTGTGGCCTCTCTCCATCATGCCCTTGGAGATTTTTTCAAATATTTTGGCATTTCGTCTTTTGGAACGTAGTTCTGCTATCACGGAATCCTCTCCCCATATAGCGATCAGATCCAGTACCTCCCGTACGGTCCATGCTAGTGCTCTTTTTCTATTCTCGGACTGCATGGTTACCTGGGCTGATGAGCTCTGCGTGGTCACTTGTGCTTTCCACAGTGGGCAAACAGGAAATGAAATTCAAAAGGTCGTGGGGCTTTTCGTATCTACCTGGCCAGTGCATCCAAGTTCAGATTGCTGTCCAGAGCGGTCTCAATGGTGCACTGTGGGATAGCTCCCGGAGGCCAATAGCGTCGAATTGCTGCCACACTAACCCTAATTCAAAATGGCAATGTCGATTTCAGTGCTACTCCCCTTGTCGGGGAAGAGTACAGAAATCGATGTTAAGAGCCCTTTATGTCGAAGTAAATGGCTTCGTTGTGTGGACGGGTGCAGGGTTAATTCAATTTAACGCTGCTAAATTCGAACTAAACTCATAGTGTAGACCAGGCCAGAGAGAGAGACAGACAGACAGACAGACAGACACGTTAGTAACATCATTTAAGGCACTACTGGAAGGCCCACAGAAATGTTGTGTGATTCTGCACCACTGATAATGCAGGTCAGTATTTAATTGGCACAATTGAGCCCTAATTTACATTTAGCAAAGCAGGGCAAAAATTTCAATACTATATTACTATATTATATTATATAATACTCACAACAAAGGCAGAAAAGAGTGCATTGCCAGGTGCAGAGATTTTAAATCTACACCTTTTAAAATATGGATTTTCATTCACAATATCCAATCTGTCCTTGTATTAGCCAGAAAAAGAATAATATAATGTGATTTTTTTTCTGGCAAATCAGCTCTTATAAAATGGAAGATCGGACATGAAAATATGAAGTTTTCACAATTGCACCAGAATTATGTAATGTAAACGTGGCAGTTTCATCTCTGCTTCTGACAGAAACTAGACTATACCTTTTAAATTCTAAAATTTGGGTAATGATAAGAATAGTGATATTTTAGTGTTCATTTTTCCCAGCTCTATGTAAAAGTTTTATGTTGTTATTATCTCTAGATTTTTTTCTGCTGTAAAAACATAGCTGAATAATATTAACTGAGACAAAACCTGGGTTCATTCCATCAGACCGTTTTCTGTAAGGTAACAATATCTTCAATGCTATGAAAAGTTTTCATGCCTTTATAAAATGTGACACTACAAAATAGTATGCAATGCATATAATTCATGATGGATATCCTCCATCTCCCTCCAAAATGGCCTCTACTACTCAGCAATACTGAAATTAGACAGTTATCAAAAATAATTTTCTCATCCTTGAACAATTTTTACACCATCATAAGCCTTTAATACAGTAGCTTCTATTCAATATTAATTTTTCAGAAGAAACAGACCTAAATTTCTTGACCCACAAGACTAGTTGCATAGGCATTGCATTCACTCTCTAGCAGCCATATGGCACAATTAACTGAGGCAAGGCCAGAGCTACGTACCATCTGTCAAAGTTACAAGTCTGATGGGATACCAGAATCCAAAATGTCTGTCAAGCTTCTTTGCCAAAGTTTCTCACTTGGATGTGCAGGGACAAATGTAAAACTGAAGATGATTTTCACAAAGAATAAACATCAAAAACCATACCCTTATGACATAGCTGTGGCACTGTGCATAATTTTTTGTAAACATCAAGCTTGTATAAGAGTCCATTTCATTTGGTATTGATCTATAGTGCTTAAAGTGGCTTTGCAATAGTCTGAAAATCTCACAGTGGGTGTGAAATCAACCTTTTTCATCACTATGGTTACTAAAATAAGAAATATCAGTCATTACCATATGAAAAACAATTTAATGTTAGCATGTCCACTTAGTGTTTCTTATTAATGAATAGCTTAGCTTGATGGCATATATTTATATGAGCTGTATATAATGGATTTTAAAGATAGGGATTATTTGACCATACTGACAATCATTCTCTAATTCTGCATGATGCCTCAAAATTGATAATCTAAATCATGAAAGATTAAGAGATTCCAATAAATATTATGACTAATTTAGTAAACAGACAAGACCATGCATACAGTAGGAAGTCAAAGCATGGGTCTCATTGGAAAAGTGGTGTGGACATGCTGCTGATGTCTGAATTAGCCAGAAATTCTTCTGGAGCTCTGGAAGCATAAATGTCAAATTGAGAGATCCACTACCTTGGAACAGCGATACTGGACAGCACACAAGGAGAGAGGATACCTTCTTCTTGCCCTGCCCAGCTCCTTTATTCAGTGTTTCCAGCATTAGTGCAGCTCACGGTGCCTGTGTGTTTCACTCCAATAGAAGCTGGCCATGATGCTACGGTGTGAATTTCAGGAAGGCCAGCTGCAATCTGTCCCTTTGATATTAGCCATAACCAGGATACTTGATTATTTTATATCAGGAATCGGTAACCTTTGGCTAGCACATCCCTCAGCCCGTGCCGCTTCCCGCAGCCTGCATTGGCCTGGAGCGGCAAACCGTGGCCAGTGGGAGCCGCGATCGGTTGAACATGCAGATGCAGCAGGTAAACAAACTGGCCCGGAGCACCAGGGTGCTTACTCTGGCAAGCGACATGCCAAAGGTTGCCAATCCCTGTTATATATTGTTCATTGACTTTTTCGGGATACAGTAATGTGTCTCAGACTTGTCCACCTGAGACCTCCAAGCCAAAGCAGAATGGAGGAGATAAGGCGTGGTGGCATCTGTACATCAATGCCAGCTAGCTAAAATAGAAATGGAAATGATTTCTTGACATTTTCTGTGATGTTTGTTTCTCTTTTTCACTGAAAATTCCTAACCAGCTTTAATGACTGTGAAGTGGGAGAAATTTTCCTAGTGTGGCATTGCCACTTCTCTCCTCACACTGGGCCATTTCGCTGGGGACCTGGAGTTGCCATTCACCCAGTCATGCCCTGACAGGCATATGAGGCTGGGCCTGACTTTGAAGTAGAGCTTGGAGCTGGTGGGTTGTTGAACCCAGCTCTGAAGCTACCACTGTTGCTGTAGGCTGCAGAATTACAGAACCTGTTCTGAAAACCAAACACAATCTCTTTTAGTCTCTCTCTTCCTAACCCAGGATAGTGTGAAGCGTGTGACAGCGAAATTCTGTGTGGAGTTAGGATTTATATTTGGTGGCTGTACTTACGTTTTTCCTCCTTTTCAATGTCTCTAGACCAGGGCTGGCTCCAGGCACCAGCAAACCAACCACGTGCTTGAGGCGGCACATTTTCAGCGGCGGCATTCCAGCCACCCTTTTTTTTTGTGCTTGGGGCAGCAAAAGCCTAGAGCCGGCCCTGGTAGCAGCAGCGCGTTCTGCACAGGGGGCGCCCTGGGGCCGCTGCGGTTTGCGTCAGGGAGCAGCACCCGCGCCTTATGGCCAGGCGGGCTCTGAGCGCGGGAAACTCGGGCTGGGGGCCGCCCCACGGGGCACACGGAGCCGCCTGCAGGTGCCGCAGGGCGGCTGCCCCCCAGTGCCACAGCCGAGGCTGGGCGAAGCGGCCCGAGCCACCCAGGGACTGCATTAGGGCAGCCAGGAGCAGCAGCAGCAGCGGGGCCACAGTGGAGACAGGTGCCCAGGGCGCTCCCGTGCGGGGCTGCATCCCGCTCTCCAGGGCTCTGCTCTCTCTGGGCTGCCCTGCCCCGGCTCCTCAGCCTTCTGCCAGGCAGTTCCCTGGCTCTTCCCTCCCGGGTTCTGGCCGGTCCTGGAAGCGGGACCCCCGGCTGGAGGGACCCTGAGCTGAGGCGCGGCCTGGGAGCCCCGCTGCTTACCCCGGGAGCCCCACTGCTTACCCCGACTCTGCCAGCACCAGACCGGCTGGAGGCGAGGGGGAAGTGGGCGGAGTCAGCACTGGTGTGGGGAGCCCAGCTCTGGGGCAGTCGGGAGTGCGGGTGGGGTGGGGTGGGGGACAGCCCAGGACTGGGGTGGGAGGGCAGACACAAAATTTTTTGCTTGGGCTGCAAAAAACCTAGAGCCGGCCCTGCTCTAGACAATTTGTTTTAGCTCTGGGAATTGTTGTCCTCTCCCACTTCTTTTGCGGGGGAAAGGGTAATAAAGAGGAGTAAACTAAAATCCATATTCAGAGAGGTTGGGATTTACAAAGGATCCTAAGGAAGCTACACACCCAACACTCAGTGTCCATTAAGTCACAGGCTAAGAGTGTAGGCTGGTGCCAATCCCTTTAGGAGGCATCCCACTGTGAGACAGTTATCCATGCATGGACAGGAATCTGATGAGCACCTCATAGAGAATCTAGCCCTGAGCATGGAAGTGAATATCCAGCTGATGGGGTAGGTCTGCCCATTACAAACACGCTTAACTCATCTGAGGCCTTTGTGGCAATGTGTTAAATTCTGCTTTCAGTTACACCAGTGTGAATATCTGGTGCAACTCCAGTGAAATCAATGGAATTACTTTGGATTTATACTGAGTTAACTAGTGAACTAAGCAAACTTTAGCACAGTATCCAAAGCTCTGAATAAGAGTGTACAGCAGTGATGGGCAACCTGCAGCCTGCAAGCTGCACCTGGCCCATCAGGGTAATCCACTGGTGGGCCGCGAGGTAGTTTGTTTACATTGACTGTCCACAGGCATGGGCTCCCGCAGTTCCCAGTGGCTGTGGTTCACTGTTCCCGGCCAATAGAAGCTGCAGGAAGGGGTATGGGCCACAGGGACATGCTGACTGCCACTTCCCGCAGCTCCCATTGGCCGGGAACAATGAACTGCAGCCACTGGGAGCTGCGGACGGCTGTGCCTCAGGATGGTCGATGTAAACAAACTGTCTCACGGCCTGCCAGCGGATTACCCTGACGGGCCACGTGTGGCCCGCAGGCCGCAGGTTGCCCACCACTGGTGTACAGGTTAGTTCTATGGCAAGTTAGAATTGATCCAAGGGGCACCATGTTTCTCCAAGTCTTGTGGGCCCTTGGGGATGTGGAAACCGAGTGTAGTTATGGCAATGCTGTCTTCTGCCTCAGGCCTGCCATGACTCTGTTCCAAGACAAACGATACCGGTGGTGTTCTGAAAACTCCTTCTGCTCTTATTCCCTAAGGCACGATAGTCGTTACTGAAAAACTGGAGTCACACTGAGAACTTGGAGGCCATGTAATGAAGAAATTGGAAAGTCTCTCTGACATCTCACTTGAATGTATTCTCCCAGTCAGTCAGCTGGCTAAGAGGTGCCTGAATAGTACAGAGGTGATGTTCTAAGTATTTTAAACTATCACTAAAGGAAAGTGAGGTGTTGAGGCTTATTTGGCTGATTTTTAGCATTTTAAAAACTCTGTCCCTTTTATTTTGAGGGACTTAATCTGATAGTTTAGATTGTAGAAAACACTCTTGCTTAAAGAAACTGGTTTGCCAGGTTAAATGTTAAGGTCAGATGGAGTCTTTATTGGATTGCTTCTCTCACTTTCCACCTCTCTCCTTATTTTTTGCCTCTTTAATTCTGACTCTGATGGTCTTTCTTCCAAATGGCTCTCTAAACATCAGTAGATGCACAGCTGGACAGGAAAGGATACAGCTGCTGGAATTCTTGAAACTAAAGCAGGCCAGTGTTCATACTTCTTTTGCAAGAAATGCATCCAGCTTCCAAACTTGGGACACCTGTTTGAGAAGATTAAGGGAAAGGACATATTTTTGAACAATAGCTCTAGTATGGGTGTTGCAGAAGCTATTTCCTCCTTTGGTATAGAGGCACAGCTCCTTTTCTTAGAGGAGATCATACAGGCGCAGTTTTTACAGGTGGGCCATACATATCAGTAATGTTGTTTTTAAGTTGTATGCTCCTCCTCACGGACTGGATAGCATTCTCTTTCCACAAACTCTTGTTCAAGTTTTAACCAGCTGTGACCTTGTATGAGAGGAAGACTATAAATGCTCCGTTGATCTCATTTTAGGGTATGTTTATGCTTCAGTCAAGAGATGTAAATTCCATCTTGAGGTGACATACCCGTGCTACCTCTGACCAAGCATAGCCTACTCAAATTAGAAGCATGGCCATGGCAGCACAAATGGTGGGATGGGCTAGCTGCTCCAAGCTACGATCCTTCCAAGATGCTAGGCATGTACTCGGCACAACTAGCCCCTCCCATGGCTTGTGCCGCCACAGCCACTTTTCTATTTTTAGCACACTAGGTTAATAAGAGCTAGCGCAGGTATTTTCACCTCCAGCTCCAAGTGTACCTAGAAATCATTAA
Organism: Trachemys scripta elegans; assembly: GCF_013100865.1. Classification (NCBI taxonomy): domain Eukaryota; kingdom Metazoa; phylum Chordata; order Testudines; family Emydidae; genus Trachemys; species Trachemys scripta. The sequence continues at coordinate 273,511,123 of NC_048298.1, forward strand.
GAACCTATGGAAAAGGGCTTACTGGCTCTGGCCCTTCATTACTCTTTATTTATTTATTTTTTTAATAATGGAAAACTGAAAGTTGGGGGATTTTTGTCTATCAATGAAGAACTTGAAAATTTTGATTGAAATGAAGATTTTCCATCAACATTCTTTTATAAAAGAAACCATTTTTTTAACCAAAAAGTGTTTTAAAAAGAATCAACCAGTTCTAGAGTTTGTAAACAGATCACCACCTCTCAAGCAACCCCTCGTTGCCTGGGGTGGTTCTACAACACCCTGCCTCAGTTTCCCCTTGTAAGTAGGGCCCCTTAAAAAGTGCACACAGTCCAAATATTCCCCTTGGGGTGGAGTCCAATTTATAAGACCTGCACAAAGTCTCTCAAAAATAGAACTAAAACTTCCACAGTCTTCACCCCAATTTCAAGCTGGGCCCCGCCCCTCCACCCTGAGGTTCTTGTCTTTTCTATGAAACTCCTCTGAGAGTTCAAACACAAACAGGCTCTTCCACTCAGTCCCTATTTAGCCCAGGTCTCCAACCTGATGATCTTTCTTCTCTGGGTCTTCACAGTTTTCTTCTAATAGAAGAGTGTCAGTATTCCCCTCCTTGGAGCTGTGCTTATTCACATCAACTGCAGCCTTAGATCAGTTTCTCTAAGATGACTGCACCTTCTCAATCTTATGTCTTCCTGAATTGGGAAGTAATCAGCAGGCAGCCCTCCTTCCTTGCTGGCATCTTTTCTGTCCTGCTGACTCACAACTCCATGCCAACACCCCTTTTTCTCTCTAGGCTTCTTCCTTAGGCCTGATTCAGCCACCTGGACATTATATCACACATTATCAGTCATCCTCTCCACCTTGGGTGGTGTGCTAAACTTGTCACAGATGCACTTGAACCTTCCCTTAAAGGGTCCAGACATTCTGTGACAGTATGTTGTTATATATTGGTTAAAGATCTTGAGCTCTCCTGGAAGACTCACATGTCCCCTGAGTCAGAGAATTCGATCCCTGGAAACGTTGTACAAACTTCCCTCTCCCTCCATGCCGTGGTCAGTAATTATTGTGGCAATCAGTTTGTGACTTCCATTGTTCCTGATATTCTGACCTAGACACAATGAGTGAAATCCTGGCCCCACAGAAGTAAGAGGCAAATCTCCTAGTGACTTCAATGGAGCCAAGATTTCATCCAGGGTTTTTGATTGTTCATACCTGATTACTTTAAAACAAAAGAAAACACATTTTTGATGCCGTAGTCCTCAATGTTATATTTGGTCTTCAATGGTCAAACCTCAATGTTTATTTTAGGATAACCCATATGCACAATCTTTCTTGTTTATCTAAATTAATAGTTGCTTAGATTAAGGGCCACAATGTGCCAGTGTTATGTTGATGAGCACTTACTCAGGCGAGTAGTCCCTAAATTCATCACCTTGGCAAATCCCAAAGGAACATGGCCTCCTTGCAGATTGATACCACCTGGATCAATCTCTTTCCAGTTTATGTCTGTCACTGGCAGTTTTATCATGCCACAAAAAACATTTGGCCCTCATGGTGTCACTCCTGAATACACCTCAGAATTTTTTCTCTTCCTTTCTAATCATTTTTCCATACCAAGAAATCTGAACCAGTGTTAATGGAGGCAGTTGCTAGGTTTGACTTCAAATACTCTCATTTCATATCTTGTACTGCCATTTAATATGGAGTAGCTGACAAAAATGATGAGAATTAAAAATGTCAGCCCAGGGTTTTCAGCCTCCCTCAGTGCCCACATTTCACTTCCATATAACAGAGTTGGTATATCCATGGTCCTACAGATCCATAGCTTCGTGGCAAACATGTCCCCACTGAAGCCACAGAAAGGCCTGAAACAGAGCAGCTGCTGCTGCACTACATGTGTCCACATCTTTTGAGCATCTTGCAGCATTGCATGTGGCAGTACCCAAACATTTGACAGTTGCCACTTGTGTGATGTCCCATCCGGACAGGGTAATACTGAGCTGGTTGTAAACTGGAGCTGGAGGCTGCTTGATCAGAATGGCCAGGGAGTCTCTGAAGTAGCCATTTGCAAGTCACATGAAGAATAAGTAGTGAGCGGTGAAGGACATGATGTGTTTGGTGGTGTTCCAGAAAAAATGGTGACTAGAAGAAATACTGATTCTGTCATTTCCAAGCTGGGCATAATTTGGGAATGTTTCAATGGCCATGGTGAATTAATGGTGCAGTTTGTGAAACTGGTGAAAATACTCAATTATTTATGCACTTGTGATGTCTGGTTTGTAGTTCTTGTTAGTCCTTTTCTATGAGTGATTTTTTTACAAGAGCTGCTATTAATTTTAAAATGCTTAATGTATCAGAAACCAATTTGTCAAATAAAGGTTTTTCAGAGTCACTTTTCTCTCTCTCAGAAGTATTTAGACTGAAAGCTTCGCTTTATTTTGACTTTTTTTAAAAACTATCAAAGTGCAATATCAAGAGGTGGTGAGACAACTCTCTAATAGTGAAACATTTTCATCTAATAATTCAGGACTAGAACTGTCAGTCTTGTACATATTTAGTGTAATGTATACTATAGTTACATATGAATGATCACAAACCCTCCAACCTCCCCCCAATCTCTCTTTAGCTACATTCTATTCCTCTAACATTTTCCTTGGTTTTATTTGTTTTTATATGTAGAAAAGGTGAGACTCCAACATTTGTAGTGACATAGAATTGATGTTCCTAAGTCAAGCCATGGTTAAAAAAATTCTGTCCCAACCTCATAAACAGTGGATACAAATTAATGACAACATAACTGTGTCTTCTAGTCCTGAGTAGACAAGAGTGCTGAGATGCAGAACTCAAGGGAGATATATGACGTCCCACCACACAGAATGAACAATGAGCATGCCTTAGGAAGGTGCAACTTATACTCCCCTCCGCAGCTGGCTAGCTCTGTGAGCTTCTGCCAAGGGCCGTTGGCCTCTTAACACCCATTTGAGGTGGCTCAGGCTGATAGGGAACAGTCCTGTTCCACAAGAATTTGCAAGGACCAAACTCTGATTTTCACTGTTGGCTAGACTGTTATTTTATTTTTGTAAAATGCCTAACAATGAGGACTGTAGAAGGTAGTGTATGCTTAGTTCCCTGACAATAAGTTAGTACTTCTCTTTGGTATAAGGATGCTAAAAAGAAGAGCTTTGAAGGCTGCCATATTTTAACATAAGCTATCAGTTGTTTATGTTGAAATGAAAGGATTTTGAACTGCTCTATTTTGTTTCCAAGTACAGCACAGGAAAACATTGCTCTGCCACCATAAACTGAAAAGAGGAGAAAAACTGGAATAAAAATAATTAAACTGGTAAGAAATGGTAACAGTAGATCATAACATTAAGATGCATGAGTTAACAAGTAAGTATACATGAAAGAAATAAGGTAATTGTTTATAATTTAAAAATTTGGTAATTGTAAGTGTGTGTGCAATGTTGGCACACAGCGAAGGACAGTGAATTGGCAGTTTAAACAGATTAGCTTCTGACTGGTGTGTTGGTAGGACAAGTGCGGACTGAAGTCAGGTAAAGGTCACTGCAACGCTGCAGGGCGGGGTCAGTCAGGCCTGCTCAGTAAATTTATGCAACAGCTTTGACTGACAGCCAGATTTAGCAGTTATGATCGGTGTATAAGTATGGACGAATCAGAGAGGGTCTGAAGGTGACTGGAGGATAGTATGCTAATGCTAGGGTTGAAAAATAAGCCAACCAGAACAGGTCAAAAACTGTATATAAGGCAGAGAGCAGGCAGGCAGAAGTCAGGTTAGGAGCAGAAAAAGAAGAAGGAGAATATCAGAGAAACCCGAAAGAGCAAAGAAGAGCAAGGAAGAAGCAACTGCAGCATGAAACAGCAGCAACGGGCTGCTGGTACACAGCAGAAAAGGATCCTGAGACACATTAGAAGGATCCTTAAGACAGAGCGGGAGGGGGGGAGGATGGGCTATGGAGAGTAAGGACATCAGCCATAGGATAGGATATAGAATAGAAATAGGGTTAATGAATGTGTATGATTGTGATGATAAAGATGAGAGTCTGTGGTGTGTATGTCTATGCTACTATGAATAAAGTTTAGAATTTATTAAGATTGTTGTCAGTGTCTTGCATATCACTGATCACCATGTGCAGAACATAATCACTTAAGCCATTCCAACACTATGCCATTACAGTATTGGCTTCTTTGACATGTATACCTTTGCTAAGGTACTTATGTTTTCATTTAAGTTTAGATTAATTGTATTTGGAAAGGTTGGTTATACTAAATAAAGAAAATACTTTGTTTTGGAAAAGTACTGCCTGGGTGTCAGGATCAAGGATCAGGGCTGGGTCAAACCTGACGGTGGCAGAGGAGATCAGAATCAGGTTCCAGGCCACGGTTGATATCAAGGGTCAGAGTCCAAGTCAGGTTTCAGGGTGTGGGTCAGGAGACAAAGTCCAAATCAAGTAGAGGTCAAAGCCAGGATATTGAGAGCAGGGAGCAGGAATAGTCATGGCAGCTACAGGAAATCCACATTGTTGTCTGGACACTTCCTTGTATGCCCTTTGCATTTATACAGGGCAGGGAGCCAATCAGGAGCCATAAGGCTGCTGCCTGTCAAGCGCCTTGAGGTGGGACCTCCAATGATCTGTGTCCACAGCAGGTCATGGGCGTGTAGCACAAGCTGGCTACAGCTGCTACTGGGATGCCAGCTGATTGCAGTCCTGTGTTCTAGACCTGTGGACTCTTATATTGCACCCCTCTAGGGTGCCCCCTGTTGGCCTCAGTTTGTTGGAATGGGCCAAATGACAGGATGCCGCTTAGTTGGAGGCATGGTCTTGGAATGTGGGTTCCCAAGATCATTCTTCTGAGATATAGCTCTTCTAGTCTACGAGGTGCCAGAGGGAGCCACGTCTGATTTTGGAGTCCAGTATCTTGGGGATCCATACTGGAGGGGATGGTGGTTGAGCCCAGTGAGCAAAAGGTTGTCAGTGTAGGGTTTTAGCAGGGGTACATGATAGCACTGGGTATATTTTGAGGGAGATGGGTAACTGAAGCTTCATAGTCACTGGATTAATTACCTGGCTGATGGAATATGGCCAATTCTATCAGTGGTCCAGTTTATGCAGAGGTTTTTGTGTGAAAGCCACATTTTTTGACAGACGGTGAATGCCGGGCTTTTCTGTCCTTTGTGGTCAGCTTACCACATGTAGTCCTCCTTGGTATTGTCCAATGGGTCTAGAGTTCTTCTTGAACTTCATGGATCTGCTGCACCCCAGTCAGCAGCAACAGGATTGGTTGAGTTGGTGGGTATGGCCAGGTGGAAACAGGGGTGGAAGCCTCAGTTTGCATAGAACAGACTCTGCCCAGAGGAGACAAGGTTGCAATTGTTACAAACAAACTCTGATTGGGGTAGGAATCTCAACCAGTTGTCCTGGTGGAAAGTCACGAAGCATGTGTTCCAACATTTGATTTGCTTGTTTGGACTGACCATCAGGTTGTGGTGAAAGGCGGTGGATGTATAAATGTGGACTCCAAGCAATCATAGAGATTTGTGCCAAAACTGCATCACAAACTGCAGACCCCGAACAGTTGTAACTCGCTCCAGGAGCCCATGGAGATGGAAGACATGATTAACCAGAGCTGGACTGTTTCTTCTGTAGAGGGCACGTGTGCAATGGGGACAAAGTGGGCCATTGTCAACTGGTTGACTACAGTGAGAACTACAGTGTGCCCATTAGACATGGGGATCTCGACTATAAAGTCCAGGGTAATGACCTCATTCGGAGCCACCGAAAGGAGTGAGCCAAATGGAGGGTTTTAAGGTGCCCCAAATGGCCTGTTAAGGGTGAGTATGACAGAGCCACAGTACTTCTTACTAAGGGGGTCTTGACAGAAAAGTCCAGGGAAGGGTCTTGCGGCCTGCAGCATGCAGGGGGTCAGACCAGATGATCATAATGGTCCCTTCTGACCTTAGAGTCTATGAGTCTATGAAAATACAAGTGGCCCTTGTCATACAGCAAGTCATCCTGGCCCTGGTGTTGGCCATGGCTTGCTGTCTCAAGCTCCTTACGAGGGCGTTCCTTCTCTGTAGCTGAATGACGCAGTGACATTAGAGCTTGGGGAATTGTAGCATCCAGGAAGTTTCAAGGGCTTAAGAATATGTGGGGACGCTACATGGGGGCGGGGGAGGGAGTGGTCCTGGCTGGTGAGATATTCTCCTTTTCAGGACAAGACATCAGTGGTCTTGTTCTGGGAACTCAGGTGGTACGTGATGGTGAAATTGAAGTGTGTGAAGAACAAGGCCCAGCTAGGCTGCCACTGCTTCAATGCTTTGGCTCAGTGGAGGTGCTCTAAGTTTTTATGATCCCTGTATACCTGTACTGGGTACCAAACACCCTTCAGATAGTGGCACCACTCTCCAAAGGCCACTTTGATGACTAGAACCTCCTTTTCTAGAATGATGTAATTCTGTTTGGCAGAAGAGAGCTTCTGTGAATAGTAGACACAATAGTTGAGGTCCTGTCAAAGACCACACATTTGAGAGAGTATGGCCTGATTTGCCACATTGGAGACATTGATCTCGATGATAAAGGTTTGTGCTGTGTTGGAATAGACAAGAATTGGGGCACTGGTAAAGATTATACTGAGCTGGTTGAATGCTTGTTGGGCCTCTGGAGACCAGGTGAGGATGGCGTTTTTGTGGAGAAGCACTGTCAAAGGGGGGTTGGACTCAAAACCTGAAAATGAAGTAACTATAAAAGCTAGTGAACCCCAGGAAGTGTTGCAGCTCCTTGATATTTTGGGGGAGAGTGCCCAGGTCCATAGCACCTCCATCTTCTTGGGGTCCATTCAGAGGCCCTCAGTGGACAAGATGTAGCCCAGGAACTCCACAGACCACTAGTTGAAGCTGTGCTTTTCCAGCTTCGTGTACAGATGTGTTGGTGGAGCCATTCCAGGATTGACCAGACGTGCTGAGTGTTTTGCTTAGTACCCTTGGAAAAAAAGTGGATATCATCTAGGTAGATTATGACATACTGGTCTAGGATGTCCTGGAAGACCTCATTCATGAAGTGCTGGAATGTTGCAGGAGTGTTTGTGAGGCTAAATGGCATTACCAGGTATTCATAGTGGCTGTATCAGGTTTGAATAACCGTCTTCCACTTGTCCCCACCTTGGATACAAATCAGGTTGTAGGCCCCACCACAGGTCAAGTTTTGTGAATACCTGGGCCAATTGTACATAGTCAGTAGTTCCAGGATGAGTGGAGTTGCAGTTAGCAAGAGATGTTAAGAGTAACAAGAAGGGTTTCTTCAGGTATGTTAGCAACAAGAAGAAAATCAAGGAAAGTGTGGGCCCCTTACTGAATGAGGGAGGCAACCTAGTGACCGAGGATGTGGAAAAAGCTAATGTACTCAATGATTTTTTTGCCTCTGTCTTCACGAACAAGGTCAGCTCCCTGACTGCTGCACTGGGCAGTACAGCATGGGGAGAAGGTGACCAACCCTCTGTGGAGAAAGAAGTGGTTCGGGACTATTTAGAAAAACTGGACGTGCACAAGTCCATGGGGCCGGATGCGCTGCATCCGAGGGTGCTAAAGGAGTTGGCGGGTGAGATTGCAGAGCCATTAGCCATTATTTTTGAAAACTCATGGCGATCGGGGGAGGTCCCAGATGACTGGAAAAAGGCTAATGTAGTGCCCATCTTTAAAAAAGGGAAGAAGGAGGATCCGGGGAACTACAGGCCAGTCAGCCTCACCTCAGTCCCTGGAAAAATCATGGAGCAGGTCCTCAAGGAATCAATTATGAAACATTTAGAGGAGAGGAAAGTGATCAGGAACAGTCAGCATGGATTCACGAAGGGGAAGTCGTGCCTGACTAACCTAATTGCCTTCTATGATGAGATAACTGGCTCTGTGGATGAGGGGAAAGCAGTGGATGTGTTATTCCTTGACTTTAGCAAAGCTTTTGATATGGTCTCCCACAGTATTCTTGCCGCCAAGTTAAAGAAGTATGGGCTGGATGAATGGACTGTAAGGTGGATAGAAAGCTGGCTAGATCATCGGGCTCAACGGGTAGTGATCAATGGCTCCATGTCTAGTTGGCAGCCGGTTTCAAGCGGAGTGCCCCAAGGGTCGGTCCTGGGGCCGGTTTTGTTTAATATCTTTATTAATGATCTGGAGGATGGTGTGGACTGCACTCTCAGCAAGTTTGCAGATGACACTAAACTAGGAGGCGTGGTAGATACACTAGAGGGTAGGGATCGGATACAGAGGGACCTAGACAAATTAGAAGATTGGGCCGAAAAAAACCTGATGAGGTTCAACAAGGACAAGTGCAGAGTCCTGCACTTAGGACGGAAGAATCCCATGCACTGCTACAGACTAGGGACCGAATGGCTAGGTAGCAGTTCTGCAGAAAAGGACCTAGGGGTCACAGTGGACGAGAGGCTGGATATGAGTCAACAGTGTGCTCTTGTTGCCAAGAAGGCTAACGGCATTTTGGGCTGTATAAGTAGGGGCATTGCCAGCAGATCGAGGGACGTGATCGTTCCCCTTTATTCGACATTGGTGAGGCCTCATCTGGAATACTGTGTCCAGTTTTGGGCCCCACACTACAAGAAGGATGTGGAAAAATTGGAAAGAGTCCAGCGGAGGGCAACAAAAATGATTAGGGGTCTGGAGCACATGACTTATGAGGAGAGGCTGAGAGAACTGGGATTGTTTAGTCTCCAGAAGAGAAGAATGAGGGGGGATTTGATAGCAGCCTTCAACTACCTGAAGGGGGGTTCCAAAGAGGATGGAGCTCGGCTGTTCTCAGTGGTGGCAGACGACAGAACAAGGAGCAATGGTCTCAAGTTGCAGTGGGGGAGGTCCAGGTTGGATATCAGGAAAAACTATTTCACTAGGAGGGTGGTGAAACACTGGAATGCGTTACCTAGGGAGGTGGTGGAGTCTCCTTCCTTGGAGGTTTTTAAGGCCCGGCTTGACAAAGCCCTGGCTGGGATGATTTAGCTGGGAATTGGTCCTGCTTTGAGCAGGGGGTTGGACTAGATGACCTCTTGAGGTCCCTTCCAACTCTGATATTCTATGATTCTATGATTCTATGAGTGGAAGGAGGTATCGATTCCTGACAGTAACCTGATTGAGGGCCCGGTAATCCACACATAGACACAGGGTTCATCTTCCTATTTAACAAAAAGAACAGGATCCCCATTGGCAGAGGTAAATGGTCATATGAAACTGTTGGCCTGGTTTTCCTGGAGATAGGAACACAAGGCAGCTAGCTAGGGTTCTGACATCATGTAGATGCAGCTAAATGGCACCTTGGCCCCTGTTTGCAACTCAGTTGGGCAGTCGTAATCCCAGTGTGATGGTAGGGTGTCGAGGTTCTTCTTCTCAAAAACATCACCATAGTTGCTATACTTGGGGATCAGTGCCAAAGATAACTGTGGTGGTGGTCCCACCTGACCCACAGCCAGGGCCCATGGGTATGTGTCTGGGTTCTGGGGTTTGTCACATGGTGTGAGTAGGGATACTTGCTGGCAGAGCTTGGAGCAGAAGCTAACCTGCTGCTCATGCCAAAGGATGTATTGGTCATGAGCCACCAAACAGGAAATGCTAAGGATTATGGGGAAGTATAGTGAGCAGATCATCCCGAACTGAAGGACTTCCCAATGATTTTGCATGGCAGCTGCCAAAAGCATCATCTCCTGATTGTCCTGATTGAGGGAATCACCCTAAACTGAACCTCACTTGCAAAGCAGGAGGTAAGGATCCCAAATGCCAGTTGCTTGGGTAAGGTGTTTCTACCTGTTGGTATGGACTCTATCTGACTTGCCCATTTTCATCATTTAATGATAAGATGATTAGACTCAATTGAGAGTCTTGGTTTTTGGTTGGTGATTCCTAGAGCTGACCGCACTTCTGAGCTACTCTAGGAGATAAGCCTTAGATCTTGTGTGGGACAGCGAATATAAAGACTGCACTGGCTGTGAGGTTCCCTGCTATCTATTGAAAAAGCTGTGTTAAGTGGTGGAACCTCAGAACATGACATTGTGGGAGCAGGAAGCAACAGTGGCTAGCAACATCAGAGAGACAGCTGCTAGTGGTGGCACAGAAGCAGCAGCAGTAGAGAAACAGTAACAGTTGTGTCAAAGCTGATTCCCCACTCTGGCACTTTGAGTGCAGAAGGTGGGGGTCTGCAAGGTTCTAAAAATTAATATTGGCCACTCCAGGCTGGTGGCCCAACGTTAAACTCCCAACGTTACAGCTTTTCTCTGACCTTGGATGGGTAGATGCTGCCACCACCCAGGTGCAAAAAAACCCTTTGGACCCAGGAACGCACACTTGGGAATTCCTCCCTGTGGGGTACCCTCAATCCCCTTCACACACACCCTCCCCGGGAAGAGCTGAGAAAGAAAACAAAGGAAATCATCTGTTGCCACCAGCTAATTAAACAGCATATGCACAAACCTCTTAGGACACAAAAAACAATACTGTTCTTAAAAAAAGGTAAATTTTATTAAAAACAAAAAGAAAGTAAATACATCTGGAACTTGGGCTATTGCTAGATTTAAAAAGAGCAAATATAATAATTAAGCATCAAGAATGGCTTTGTTGAGGTCCAGCTTAATGATTATAAGCAAAACAAAAGCATTTAGGATTAGCACAGCGGAGTCCACAAGCCTTACAGAAATAAAAGAGATAAATCTAATTGCGTCTTTCTAGACATTTCCTGATCTACTTACATATCTGGGGTTTCAAATTGAGTAGTTTCTAGGTATGATCTGGTCATTTTCATACCTGGTTCATAGATTTTTACAGCATAGCTCCAGCCCTGTCCTGCTCTGTCCCCCCTCTCCGGAGAACAACAAAATACAGACAAAGGGAAAGCTTTTTCCCCAATTTTAAAAAAGTTCTAGCCCTCCCATTGGATCTTTTGGTCAGGTGCCCAAATGCTTCCTTTTATCTATGGGCTATTTTAACCCTTTACAGGTAAACCAAGTAGAGAACAGCTACTAACAGGGATTTTGTAGCTAACTGGCTGGCTGGGTGTCCATGAAAGTGAGCTACCCCTCCCCCCCTTCATTTATCACAAGATGTGAGACAGTTGCAGAGGCAGCAGCAAAGCATTGCTTGACACGCCCCTCCCAGGATGTGAAGTGACCCCTGTGAACACACCTCTGTGCTCTGGGATTTTGCTAACCAAAGACACAAATCTGAGTGGGGTGTAGCGGAGGGAAAAGGGAGTGATACGTTAAAGGGAGATTTGTTTGTTGAACTTTTCCATTGCAAGGTGTGAAACTCAGGCAAAGGACACTGCCCAATATACTGTGGGGTCGGGTTTGCTTATGTCACATAGTTTTGAATGTGGTTGTGTGTTTTCCCAAATTAATGCTTGGTTCCCTTTCCCTTTTAATAAAAGTTCCCTTTTGTTGTACACAGTTTCAGTGCTTACACATGGGAAAGTACCGCCTCTAAGAGGCACACAGGGGAGGTGTTTAGTTTCCCCAGATTACTGAGTGGGGGCTCGAGCTGCTTCTGTTTTTTGTTATTAAGAGAAGCCCCTAGATGTTGAACCCAGCCCTTGTTCCTGCTGACTCCACCTGGCAGAAGGGTGACAGTAATTGTGATGGGAATCTGTATTGTGTGGGTATCTGCATCATATGGGCATGGGAATTCTGTGGGAACATCTGTATCAGCTGTGTGTATGGAGATGTGTATTGGCAGTAGATAGAGCGTCAAAGGGAACCACCTCCTTCTCTCCCCCCTCCCCCGCCTGCTATCTATGACATCAAATCTTCCCTTTCTAACTGCACAAAAATTGTTGTTCTCTCTCCTCATCACAGCCAAGAATTAATAGCTGATGATGTAGTGGGGCTTTATAGTAATAAGATTTCATTAGTTTTTACAAAATGTATTATAACACTTGTACTCGTGTACTATGAAGTGTTATAACAATTGATTAAAACTAAACTGCATAATATAAAGTAAATGAACAAAGAATATGCTTGCTTGCCTTGTAGATGTTCGATTATCGTACTCTTTACCCTGCTTACATCACAACATTCAGTAACTCACAATGGGTCTCTCAGTCTTTAGTGCAAATTAGCAAGATTCTGTCATATTTGAAAATACCATATGAATGGGTAGAGTACAGCATTTCTTAGTGCATTGATCCTCTCCTTTCTTATGTGTTTGATATTTCTGCTGCTGTCTTTTTATCTACCTATCACATTCATGCTACAATTTAGTCTATAAATAAGCTGTAATACAAGCCTTTGAATAAGTAGCAGTTGGAAATGTAAAGCCCAATTTAACTCCCCTGGAAGTCAATGGGAGTTTGGCCATTGATTTTAATGGAGCATGACTCCTGTGATAAATGAAGGGGGGGTGGGAGGCAGCTCCCGTTGATGGACACTCAGCCACCCAGTTAGCTGTAAAATCCCTCTTGGTAGTGTTCTTTACTTGCATTACCTGTAAAGGGTTAAAAAGTCCCCCAGTTAAAGAAAAAAAAAAGTGGGCACCTGACCAAAAGAACCAATGGGAAGCTAGAACTTTCAAAATTGGGAAAGAAACTTTCCCTTTGGCTGTTCTCTCTGGGCTGGAGGGACAGAGCAACCATGCTATAAGCAGCTTTTAGCCAGGTATGATCATAAATCATCAGCTCATACCTAGAACTACTTATATGAACTCCAAATGTGTAAGTAGATCAGAGTGTTTAGCTAGACACGATCAGGTTTATTTCTGTTTATTTTTTAAGTCTTGTGGATCTCCTCTGTGCTAACCCCTGATGCTTTTGTTTGCTTGTAACCTTTGAGCTGAACCGCCAAGAAAGCTGTTTTGAGTGCTTAAATTTTGTAATTGTTTCTTTTAAGATCTAGCAAAAAGCTTAAGTTCCAAATGTATTTTTTCCCTGTTTGTTTTGAATAAAATTTACCTTTTTTAAGAACAGGATTGGATTTTTGGTGTCCTAAGAGGTTTGTGCATGTTGTTTGATTAGCTGATAGCCACATCTAATTTCCTTCGTTTTCTTTCTCAGCTCTCCCCTGGAGTGGGGGTGAAAGTGCTTGAGGGTACCCCACAGGGAGGAATTCCCAAGTGCTCCTTCCTGAGTTCAAAGCGGTTTTTTTTGCATATGGGTGGTGGCAGCGTTTACCAAGCCGAGGTAAGAGAAAAGCTGTAATCTTGTGAGTGTAATACAAGCATGTGGTGGCAAGTATTAATTTTTAAAATCCTTGCAGGGCCCCACTTCTGCACGTGGAGTGACAGAGTGCGGATTCAGCCTTAACAACTCCCCCAACATGTTAAAGATGTACTTTAGACTGATGGACCTGATTACGAGCCTGGCACAATCAGCCACACCTGGTTCAGTCTGTAGCCTTTTCCTCGGGGCTCTGCTTATTGTTTAACACACACGCAAATTGGAAACTGGAACAAGAACAAAAAGTTACAGTCCTGTTCTTCAACTGGGATTGTGGGATAGTGTCATCTTTGGTAGCTTAATGAACTGGACCTTCCCCCAGCTTAAAGGCGTATTCAGGCTTTTCCTGCCTCTCACTGCCTTCTGCTGAAGCTGCAGAAGAATACAGTCCTATCCCTCTCTTAGTACCTCACCTCATTCATATGCCCTGGCTGGCAATCATCAGACCCAATCACTAAATACTTTCCATAGGGGCCAGATGATTCACAGCACCTGCCATTTAGATTCCTTTCCAGAACAGGGCTGGCTGCTCTTGACCCCCTTGACCTTCGAAGGGACAGACTGTCCTGTTACAAATACAATTAATTATTATTTATTATTTTATTTTATTTTAATGTAATGTAATGTAATGTAATTTAATTATTTTATTTTATTACAGCACTTTAAAATGTGGCAGACATGCAGCTCTTATGGCATCCCACTTCATGGGGTGTGAAGTCATGTCTCACCAGCTTGTGGTTATTGCTCATATCTTCTGGAGAAAACCATGGCCATTAGGAGGATGTAAAACTTTGCTTTCAATTGAAGAGCATGGAACCCTTGTAAATGTGTATTCCTTCCATTGCTTCTAATGCTATTACAATTTCATGGACCCACTGCTCTCTGATAATTAGCCCAGAATAGGAAAGCATATGATATTCCCGGGGTTCCAAGCAGATACTTATGTCCCTGTAGTGGGGCAGTCACCCCACTCCCTGGCTAAGAGGGGTTAAAAGCAGCCCTAGAGAGGGCTGCAGCTGAGAAAAAGGGTAAGCTGATTGGGGAAACAGCCATAGTTGGGGCCATGCCCCAATCAGGCCACAGCTGGCCCTATAAAAAGGCTGTGAGGCAGCAGCTTAGGTAGTCTCTCTCTAGCAGTGGAGAGAGAAGGACTTAGCTGTTTGGGAGCTGAGCAGGGTGCCTGAGGTGGAGCAGGGCTAGGCAAGGCAGGGCCAGCTCCAGGCACCAGCGCAGCAAGCTGGTGCTTGGGGTGGCCCATGGAAGGGGGCGGCATGTCTGGGTCTTTGGCGGCAATTCAGCGGCGGGTCCCTCATTCCCTCTCGGAGGGAAGGACCGCCGCCAAATTGCTGCCAAAGAATGAAGCGGCGCTGTAGAGCAGCTGCCAAAGTGCCACCGATCACGGCTTTCCCCCCCCCCCCGCTCCTTTGCTGCTTGGAGTGGCAAAAAAGCTGTAGCTGGTGCTGGGGGAAGGCAAAGGAGCGGGGAAGCAGCCACTGAGGCAAGGTGGGGATAGAGGGTTGCGGGTTCCCCGGGGGGCGGGGGAGACCCAGATTGTGGGTTACTGCAGAGAGCAGAACCCTGAGGGAAGGGGCACGGGGGTCTGGGAGGGACACGGGGGGCCTGAGGCAAGCGGAACATCGGCCAGCAGAGGGCCCTCGGAGCTGGAAAGCTAATTTCCAGGAAGACTAGCTGGGGGCGCCATGCCGGTGAGTCTTTGCCCTGCTACGGTCCCCCTCCTGGTGCTTGAATCCTTCCTTTTTCATTCTTCAATCCTTTCCTCATATATATTATTCACAATAGCTTGTCAATGCTTTGAGAATGGGAAATATCTGTTTTTTGGAGTCCTGAGCCTCTGATCCTGCTGAAATAAAAATATGATACTAATGGAATTTTCTTGTTATCTTTCAACGTTAGCATCTTCTGTAGCACTGAAATATCTGAATTCACATCCATTAGTCACCTTTCATTGCTGTTAGGCTGCTGTTGTGTGTGGTTTTTACCTTCTGTTCTCCATTAACCCATCCTACCCTATCCTCCTTCTCCTGAACAAATAACATCCAACACTTTCCAAGGAAGCATATCTCGTTTCTGTTGTTTATAGGATATTCTGCATCACTAAGGATTCCTGTGTGTGTTTTGGCAACCTGACATCTAGCAAAGACAAATCACAGCTGTTTTGCAAATATCAGGCATGAGCATTCTGTGAAATCCATTAACCTAGCTATGTGAAAGATGAGTGCTACAGTGAATCCATTGTGGTCAACAGTCGCTAAGATGCCTTGGTTAAGCAAGCAAAACAAGTAATGGCATGAGACCTTCAAAAAGCAGTTTTACTCCTGGAGTATCTGTCATCACTGGGCAATTTAGTGTTTCTTGTCATTTGATAAAAAGAAGTTCATGAAGAAATTGGGGGGGCGGGACACACCCCATACTCTTACTTCTAGCTATAGATGAATGTGCTGTTGAAAGTGTACAGTTCATGAACCAGAAAGATTACATGCTTCTTCCATTAACACCCTGAGAATATTTCAAAAGGACTTCAGAATTTTTTTAATCAATACAAAATATGCCAGATATATGTAACAACCAATCTCATTCATCCACAACTATCCTCAGTAGAATGGTTTGCTTAATGCATATGACACATAGTATAGTGATATGCAAGTGTCTTGAGAGCCAGTGAACACAATCAAAGACAGGAAAGAGGCACTGTTAATGCCCTTCCTTCTGCTACTTTGTTAGAACAGATCAGAGTGGAGGTCACCATATCATCTGTAGCTGATAATGGATTGACTTGGGATGACTTTTTATATTTGACTAACATCTTTCCTGTAAAAAGAACAGGAGTATTTGTGGCACCTTAAAGACATGCATGCATCCGATGAAGTGGGCTGTAGCCCACAAAAGCTTATGATCAAATAAATTTGTTAGTCTCTAAGATGCCACAAGTACTCCTGTTCTTTTTGAGGATACAGACTAACATGGCTGCTACTCTGAAATCTTTCCTGTAGTTGCGTTTCCCGCCCCCTTGTAACACACTGCAGGAGGTAACTATTCTCTTCTCATTTCCTGCAGCAGTATCATTTCCCTCTGTTTTCTCACATCATCACCTCCACTTTGTAAGAGACAGCAACTATATATAGCTGAAGGCAATATGAATTTTGGGGGGTTGCCACCCTGTATTTATTTCTTTAATGTCAGCTATGTAGTAGATATGAAAACATTGCTACCCATGGAAATACATTTGAAATAAAAGGATTTCAAAGAAGACTTCAGAGCAGCAATGTGCCAAGAACCACTTCAATCTCAGAAAGAGTCACAGAGAACTGTAAAATGATTAAAGTGATTTAGAATATAAACAAATTTATTATGAAGTACAATGATAACATACATCAAAACAACTAAATAGAGGTTACAGTATGAGTGGAAACATCAAAGCCAGAGATTTCACTTACTTTGGTTGGATGCCAGTGCAAATACAGATGTAATGGAGGGTGTTCGTCTGTCCCCAGGTTTTGTTTTATGCAGTCACTCTATTCCCCAGGGCACTGCTTTGTCAGTGTCAGGAGAACTCTGTGTGATGTCTTGTTCAAGCTGGAGAAGAAAGGGCTATGCACAACCATGTGAAGAAAGGGCTACGCACAACCATGTGCAGCTCTAAAGCTACACATTGGGTATTATTATAATTAATTAATTATACAGCCTGGCACTTTGCAGACAAATATGAGGACAAGGGGCCTGCTTCAAAGTACATACAATCTAGATGGCAGACTGGGCTGCCCTTAATCACTATGAATAGCACTTACCCACACAACCAGTCACATTGATGTCAGTGCAACTATTTATGAAAGTAACTATTATTCTGAGTGAGATCAGGTTGCAGAATCTGGCCTTACATGGACCAAGTGCAGACAGGAGAGATAGGATAGATGGGATAAGGAGCAGTAGGAAGTTGCCATGTCAGTTTCGTTATATTTTGTGGGAGGAGGACTATGCCTTTAAGATAGGGTGACCAGATGTCCTGATTTTATAGGGACAGTCCCGATTTTTGAGTCTTTTTCTCACATAGGCTCCTATTACCCCCCACCCCGTCCCAATTTTTCACATTTGCTGTCTGGTCACCCTACTTTAAGAACTGTCTGTCAAGGAGGGATTTAAAGGCGAGGGTGGAGGATGGAAGGGAGTTCTCTTACTTCCCAGCTACTAAGTTTACAAAATCCCAATTGGCTTCCTATATCTTTTTCTCTTTGGAGTTCAAGGGAAAAAGTAACATGGAATTAAAAGAGAGAAATCATCTTGCCACTATACTGTACTCTGTAAAACTTTGTCATCTCATGTCAACTTCTTAAATACTTTCAGTGTATTATACCAATGCATAAACACCCACAAGTAATTTTCTGTACTCTCTTCTTTTCTTAAGTTCCTATTCATATTCAGATTACACTGTTGTATAATGTGACTACTGGAACACATTATGGGGAAAAATATATTTTGCACCTCATCAACTTAAACAACATTAAATTGATATTCAGCAACATACATGATACTTCCATTTGCTGCATAGATGCGGATGACTAACTGAAGGGTTACTGGGGATGAGGCAAAAAGAAAAAAGCTATCAATGAATGTGGAGTTATTCATATATTTTTTAAAAATGAAGTTTCAAGCAAATTAGGGGATTTAGACACATCTTTGATTGAGACTACTGAAACACCTACAACACTTTTAAAGATACAGACACACTAGAGTACCCAAAATTTTCACTTAGGAAGATTTATCGATCAGACATTGCCATTTTCTGCCATCTTCCTGCTCATCAGCGTGGCACCTGACATTCGGGTTACTTTTCCACATCTGTGTGTTTCTCTGCATTCTCACCAGGAAGGGGAGCATAGGGTTTTCCTGCACCTGCTGCCATCCTCTGGCCCTAGAAAGGATTGAGGAGGAGGAAAATTCTAAAAATTCAGGATAGTAAGGAGAACAGCAAGGATAAGAGTCCTGCTGCACAGAGATAAGGACCACAAAGAGCTCAAAAACTGTCTTGAGAGGTGGACGATTTCAGGAGAATCTGCATACAAGTGAAGTATGACTTAGGAGCTCTGGCATCCACAAACCTGCCTGTTTTGTTCCCCTGCCCTCAAAACCTATCCCATTCTGCTCCTCATGGCACTGCCCATCCCCTTTTACCCATTCTTAGGACTTCACAAGATAAATCAGTGGATGCCAAGTGAAGTTATCCATCTGCATTGGAGTGTGCAGGAGCTCCTGGTGAGTTCTTGAGTGTTTGGCTTTATTAGCTTTATATAGATAGATAGATTAGATTAGATAGAATCATAGAATATCGGGGTTGGAAGGGACCTCAGGAGGTCATCTAGTCCAACCCCCTGCTAAAAGCAGGACCAATCCCCAATTAAATCATCCCAGTCAGGGCTTCATCAAGCCTGGCCTTAAAAACCTCTAAGGAAGGAGATTCCACCACCTCCCTAGGTAACCCAGGTAGATAGATAGATAATAACACCCTTTCATCTGGGGGGACAAGTTTATTTTAAACTTGAACTAAAGTATGTGGTCAACAACAGCAAATAGAGCCCAAACATACTAGATATTCCCAATTTTATTTCAAGACTCTGAGGTTGTCTGCTCTCTGTACACACAGATATAAAATCATTTTGTCTATACACAATCATAGCCAGAAGAAATAGTGAGGAGGGGCCCCAGTGATTTGTAATGGGATGGGAGATTGAAGGAAACCATAGAAGATATAAAGAAAATCTGAGAAGATGGGGCCAGTCACTAAATAAATCAATATTTAAAAAGTCTGCAATGACCCTTCCAATTCCTAAAACCAGCTTTGATTACCTTATGTGACAGATGAGGATGGCATTCATCCTACTAGACCCCAGCCAAGAGCAGGGGTCTAATTTGCATGTTGTAAATCTCCTTCAACACCTTCAGACTTTCACTGAGCAAACACCAGAGGAAAATCAAGCAGAAAATGTTCTAATTTGTCTCACCCAGAAATGCTTCTCCTAACACAAAGCAAAGAGTGTACCAGAAATGGGAAAGGGACTCTGTATTCCTTATGTTCTTACTGTCATTCTATGGCTTATGAGCAGAGGTGTGTGCAGGGATTTAAATGTGACTACTTTGGGGGGGTCACTTTAAACATGGACCCCCAAATGCCCCAGGGACCTGCTGTCTCCCCTTCCCCACTGGTTTCCGCTGCCTCCCTGGGCTCCCTTCCCATCCCCACAGGGCCCCACTGCCTCCCCTCATTGTCCCCGGCTCCAAACACTTACTGGAGGCTGTGGACAAGGAAGGGGACTCAGCTGGCTTCCCAGGCTCCCTCTTGCAGAACTCTGCTGCAGCCCAGCTTCCCTGCTCTGGGCGCCATCTATTGGGACTCAGTGGGAGCGCTAGCCGTGGTGCTTTTCCCAGGCACGTCTCCACCCACGCTCAGCCCAACTTCCACCCTGGCAGAAAGGGGGGAGGAGCACTTTGGGGGAGGGAATTCCAGGACGGGGGCCAGGGCAGAAGCTGTGGATAGTGTCAGAAATTATTATTGGGGGGGGGTTGTGCCCCTGCTTCCCCCCCTTGCGCCCACCCCTGCTTATTTGTAAAAAGCTTATTAAACCTTTACTGTGCTTATTTGAAAAAGTGTTTTGTTCTGGAACAAAGCAAATTACTGTGAGAGATGCAAAATAGCTCAGTATTTATGTACCAGATATCTGTAGGTTATTTAAAGATCTTGGGGTTCATTAAATAACAAACCAGTGAATAAGAATGGAATAAAACTTATATAAAACAAACGGCAAAGCTTCTGTAATGAGCTGCTGAACATAGACATGTGGTGTTCTCCACCCTGGCCTTCAGAGCAGTCTCCAAATTCCGATGTTCATAATACTTGTCCTTTATGAGAGAGCATCTCTACATTATAATCTTCTCCAACCATATCTACAGATTATAAGGCTAAATCTTCTTGCTAGAGGACAATATGAAAAAAACCCTCACCACAACCAGTAGCTGGTTGCCTTAGCATTGGTTTTCTAAGAAACTCTCACCGTGTCACCCTCAGAGAGCAGCTGTTTTCCGACGATGGTCCTGGGATTCTAATCTGGATCCTGTTCAAGAAATTTGGCTGTCAAATCAAGCATGGCTAGTAAATGTGTGATATTTGTATTCTCCCATCTACCTTGCTCTCTGGAACAGAGAACAAGGGACTTTCCTATGTTTCTTCCTCCTCTCCAACTCTCTTTTTTCTTGGCTCTTCCTTGCACCGTACCTAAATTATGTCCCTACGCCTACAGAGTGAAACTGACACAAGTCTGAACAGTCTCACTCTGCTGAAGTTGCAGAACCTTGTAAAAAAACTTCATCCTCTGCTTTTGTCTAATAGGACTAGTAGGGTGGAGGTCAGTGAAAGAAACAGGACTCCCTCCTGTCCTTTGCAACTCTATTTCTCTGACAGAATTAGATTCTGGAGCCACAGTAGAGTATAAATATTAAGATAGTAAGATTCATAGAGGCTGTTCACAATGCTATTGTGAAGCAATGAAACTGAGTATGTTACCCGGGGTTCAAACTGAGATTGCTGAATGACCAATTTACAGCTTGCTGACTAGGCTGCCTTTTTAACAATAAGCCATAGTAGTTTCAAGCACTTTACTTGTTGCCAAAGTCTCCCCGTACAAGTAGAGTACTGTTGATTTCTCTATAATGCTGCCAGTTCTCTCACCTGTCCTACTTATAGGAAAATACAGAAACAGGAATTGCCATACTGGATCCAATCCTTTGTGGATCTAGTCCAGTATACTGTCTCTAACAGTGACCAGAACCAGATGTTTCAGTGACAAAAAACCCACAGTAGATAGCTCTGGGATAGTTTGTCCCCTATTAATATCTCATCCTAATCCCTAACAGCTAGAATGGTTGGGCTTCAGGTTTTTAGACTTTCCATAATTCTTTGTTTCCAATAACTGTTATAACGCTGAATAGTCTTGTTATCCACATAAGGGTCTAATCCCTCTTTGAATTGTATTAAATTCTTGGGCTCAATAAATCGTGTGGCAGTGAGTTCCGTAGTCTAATTATTGTCTTAATTTAAAAGTATGTCCTTTTATCAGTTTACTCTAAACTGTTTGCTGGACTAGTGGAATAGCTCACAGATTCTGTGCAACAAAATATTTCTTCTCCTTGCAGCACCCATGAGGCATCAAAAGTTCACCTTCAATATCATAACAATGAATGTCCTTTCAACTTCACCTTCACTTAGACAGCCCAGTCAAATTCTTCAAACATCTATGAAAATCAGTACATAGCTATCTAGTAAACTGAACAAATTTAAAAAAAAAGCTAACAAACAAAAATCCCAGACAACAGCATTAAGAGAGATAAGGGTTTATAACAGGAAGTTAGCTTCAACCTTAACTACAGAGTGGTTACTGATGCTCCATAAAATGTGTTATTCTTTTCCTGATTTGGGTTTTAAATTTACTGTTGGTGGAACAGGGGTTACCTCATGGGCAGATTGTGTAAAGGACAGTATTATTATTAAATAGGCACTAACGTGATTCTTTGACTTAAACTTTCTAGAAAGTGATATATTTAGGATTTCTTGTTTTAGGCATTTATATTTTCTATTATTCTGGATTATTTTATATACATTTCAAATATATAATAATATAATTTGTGTTTCATCAGTTAAAATAAAAAAGATTATGCCAACTCCAACTTGTCAGTTACATTTATCTGTACCTCTATCTTTCCCTTATTTTTCATTTAGTTTAGCAAATGATAAGCATAACTCTAAACATGCAAACCAACCTAGGTGTGACAAAATGTGGAAAAATGTCTAAAATGTGTGAAAACAATTTTTCAGTTCTTGTGAAAAGGACCTCATTTTGCAAATTGTATTCATTAATATTAATGAATAAATTAATTTCAATATTATATACATATATTAAGAAACACAAGGACTCTTATTTTTGTTCTCTCTTATCCGTCCTTTTGGGATGTTTTTTATTTTTACCTAACACTATACTCCTTTCTTCTTTTCTATTTTTTCTCCTCCTGTATTGCTCTCTGCTTTCCTCTAGTTTTCTTTTTCTGTTTCCAACATATTTTCCCATTCAGAATTGTACATTACGTTAGCTATTTTAATTTGATCTTTTCCTATTGACTTGCTTTCCTTTTCTGTTTAATACCTTGTTTTTGCTCTCTTTCCTTCTCTGACACTCATTTCTCCAACCTTATTCCCTCCTGACCTTTCGGCTCCTGATCTTTCCCTCCTGTCTCTTTTCCTCCTCCTCTTCCCCTCTTTTTATCCCTTCCTCTCAGCCATGCTCCCAGATTTCCCCCCCGATTGGTTCACCCAGCCAACCAACACCTTTCTTTACTCCCCCATCCAGACAGGCTCCACTTACTTTATTTTCTTTCTGTAGACTAGCTTCTAAGTCAGCCAGCCCCATTAGTTTTGTGGGTCTCTTCTAGCCAGTCCTATTGCTGCTGCCATCATTAGTGCTGTACTCCCAACACTGTAGGGCTCTTCTGGCCAACACCAGGGCAGCACTCTATGCTCCTTGCCAAGAGAAATTATGTGAAGCAGTGCCACCTATAGGGAAAGGGAGGGCAAGGGCACAGAACAATATGAATGGTAATCAGGCAGCAAAAGCTGAGCACTAACCAGAAAATTCACATGCCTCTTTTGTGGCTGAGCTCCTGGGGGAATAGAGGAGTCACCCAGGGGAAGAGAGGTGGAAAAACCCACCAAATTCAGGGATACACAGAAAATCCATGCATGCTGTGAGTGAACATAACTTCTTTACGCCGTATTGTCCACACCAAATATTTTTCTGAGCACACACTTTATATAAGATATGAAGGTAAAGAAGGTACGTTCTGCTAACAGACAGCCAAACACGTGTATAACCCAGCCGGCAGGTGAGCTAAAAACTCCAGGAAAAAGGGAAACAGAGAGCATTGATAGCCATCATGTAGAATCACTATACTGTAGCTGGCTATGTGATGTTGCAGAATGTGGTGTTCAAGATTTATAATACCTGCAGGCAAAGTGGCCTAGTGATTAGAGCTGGACCTTAGGAGTCATCCCTCTGTGGTTCGTTTGTCCTGACTCTGGCTAATTTGCTGTGTGACCTTGGGTAATTTGCAGCATCTCTGTGGCTCAGTTCACCAATTTGTAAAGTTGAGATAATAATCCTTATGGTAACTGCATATTTCTCAGGCTTGCTGTGAGGCTTAACTGAGTGATTACTGTTTGTAAAGTGTTTTGTGACCCTAGGATGAAAGGTGCTACGTAAGTGCACATTTTTGTTCTCTGTTTACATGCTCCAGGCTGGTGATATTTGTTTCCAGTTCCGGATTTAGCATTATTCCATTACAGAATATGGAGAGATGTGAGTATATGCAATTGTAGATTGTTACAAATATTGGGGAATGTTTTAAAAAAAGGTTTCCAGAGTATGCCACCTCTGTGTCCAGGGTTTTGGAAGGGAGAACATTAAAATATGATGATAATCTATTTGCCTTTTACAAACATCATCATAATAATCTACTGATATTGGGAGGAAAATGAGGCTAGGATTGAGCGTTTTTGGTTTTCTGCATTTCTTCATAAAACTAGATTTGGCAATTCATTTGTGAGCTTTAAATTCTATTTATTTTGCTGATAATTGGAATATTCAGAATTGTCTGTATCATTCTATAGATCAAACCAAAATCTGCCCTCTCATATTGTCCGTATCTGACGCTTACATCGAATGTCATGGGAACAGCGAACCTGTATGTGATACAGATTTTGTTCCCCATTATCAATGTATTGTGTTGCCTTTATTTTTCTCATTACTAAACTTGATTCCTTCTGTTTACACAACTGCTTGCACTTGGTTTGTTCAAGTTTGGTTTGTTCTAGCTGGTTTTAGCAACATTCATTAAATGCATTACAAATAAATATGGCAACCATATTGCCTAGATGAGCTGCCAACCCTCGACAACTGCTATTCTGAAAATAAGGAGCATTATATGTATGTCAGTTATACCACTATATACTTTAAAATACATTCAATGCAGAGATGATTGGTATTCGATTTTTTTTTTTAAATACCTGCAGACCCTTTGGACAGTGGCACTTACAGCAGCAGAATGTGCCACAATAAAACCAATTTCATTTCATGCTCAGAAAAGCTGAACACCTGTAACCTTTTTATAGTAAGTTGTAGAGTACTTTATTCCTACAGAGAAATAAATAATTAAATAATGCTGTACCTAACATTGCTTTGTTTAAAAAAATAAATAAAACAGAAAGAAGATGCTCACCTAGTAAGCATGGAGTCACGAGAGTTGGCAACTCTGTCTGTGTCTGAGGATTTCCCACTAAGGACCTGATTCTTTCACCACTGCAGTCAGTGGGAGTTCTGTCTCTAACTTCAAAGGGAGAAAGCCCCTGTAGGAGCAAACCTATGAAGTGCTGAGCACATACTGCAAAACGTGCTGAGCTGGTGTAGCTCATACTAACTTCAGTGGCAGCCGAGGGAACTTAGCATATGTCAGGATCCGGCTCTGTTTTGTGGGCTGCTTTTGCATAGCCTACAACATTCCTGCCAGCACAGCTCTGCTCCTCTCTAGCAGTCATTTTCCATGCTCTTTTTGAAAAAAAACAACAACATTAGAAACCAAAACACGTTTGTTTACGCAAGAGAAATATTCAAAAATAAGAATAATTATTCCCAGCTCAGAGTCCCAAAATGCAGAGTTTCATATACTGTACTTTTAATCACATTTCAACAAACAAATTCCAGCAATTTGCATTTTTGAATTCCAAGTGTGGTTTTTCCCGTCTACTGTAGAGTTATAATTATTCTCCTCATAAAGAACACCACATTGGTAAGGAACTTTGCAATATTCAAATTTCTGAAGCATCTTCACGCATGTTGCTAAGTGTCAGCACTTGCATTATTAACCCTGCTTGTCGGGGCGGGGGAGATGTAAAGCATCTCCAATGGGCTTAAACATGTTGTGAAAGCAGGGCTGGCTCCAGGCACCAGCTTCTCAAGCAGGTGCTTGGGGCGGCCACTCTGGAGAGGGGTGGCACGTCCAGGTATTCGGCGGCAATTCGACGGATGGTCCCTCACTCCGCCTGTGAGCGAAGGACCTCCCTCCGAATTGCTGCTGCAGATCGTGATCGCGGCTTTTTTTGTTTTGTTTTGTTTTTTGTTTTGGCTGCTTGTGGCGGCCAAAACCCTGGAGCTGGCCCTGTGTGAAAGATCATCACACATAAGGTTCAGTCCTGCAGTTGATTGTGCAGGGGTATATTGCTTTGCCCTCGTGAAGCTCCACTAAAGTCAATGGGACTACTCAGTTGCTTATATAAAAGGACATCCTTAAGTCCACTTCTGAATCAAGACCAGTGTGCTTATCCTCCTGCAGATTAAATCCATAATGGCTGTATGCTCTCGAATGGAAAAATCCTGCACCCTAATTACAGAAGTGTGAGTAAAAAGCTGTCATTTGAAGGGGAGGAAATGCTAAGGCGCTCCACAACTCTGCTATAGCAAGTCTTCCTTCTGTGGTTCATGAAGCTAATGAGAGCTAAAAAGGTCTGTATTAGAGATAATTTTGTGTCCAGCCCTTGATGAATAGACTAGATTGGCTTTGGAACAGTTTTGATAATAAAAAATATTATCAAGGAGGTTCAGACAACTCCGTGTTTCCTCTGTTGTTGTATGAGGAAGACCTTTTTTTGTTTTTGTTTTCCTTAGTCAGACTTCTGTTGGGGAGCTGCTTCCCCAGCCATCATGTTTTGTGGAGTTGGGGAGATTAATCTCGAGGCTAGATGGCCCCTCTTTTTCCCTTTTTGATTCAGAACTGTCATGGATGGCGAGCTTCACCTTATGCTGCAAAGCTTCTCTGAGGAGTCGATAGGGAGGTGTGGTGGGAAGGAAGTGGAGCAGGGAGGAGTGGCAGAGGGTAGAAGAGTGTTAAGCTTTGGAGTACTGATCCAAATACACTGCATGACTTTCTTATTCATATGTTGTAAATCTGTCCGTGATTTTGGATTGACGAAGAGGTAAAAATAACTGAACTAATGTACAAAAATAAACGTATTCTGCACTGGCCTATTTTAGAAAATACTGCAGCTCTCAGCTCGTGTCATTAGACTGAGATTCTTAATAAAACAGTTGCTTTGCTAATTTGCCTTTGCACTCATTATTTCAAACATAACAAAAGAAGAAAGGACCAAGTTCTGCCCTCAGCTGTCTCTGTGCAATCCTATTGACATCTTTAAGGCAACATGGGAGTAAAATAGGACAGGAGCTGGCATTTAAGTGGTGAGTTAAAGATCCATAAGTGGGCATAGAGTTTGTAAGGATTAAATACTGTCCAAGTTTAGATAATGTACAGATATAGAAACGTCAGCCACAACTGTATATTCACACTCAATTTCAAAATCAGACAGCACAGAATGGCATATATTCTACTAACTCAATCTGGTATCAAAATGCACAGAAGTGTTTTTTCATCAGAAGAGAATTTTGCCTTACATGTTTTGTCTCTGTGAAAATTTACTAGTTAGATATTATGAGTAAACAGCTATCATAGTTTTTCACCATATTATTTTTACTTAAGCACAAATGTTGTCTCTGTTTTATTTGGTTTTAAGATAACTGATTCATTTAACGAAGTATATGTTTGTATATTGTAAACCAGGGATCAGCAACCTTTGGCATGAGGCTCGCCAGGGTAAGCACCCTGGTGGGCCGGGCCAGTTTGTTTACCTGCTGCGTCTGCAGGTTTGGCCATCACCCACGGGCTTCCTGCCGCCCCCATTGGCCTGGGACGGTGAACCACGGCCAGTGGGAGCCGCGATCGGCTGAACCTGCGAACGCAGCAGGTAAACAAACCGGCCCGGCCCTCCAGGGTGCTTACCTGGTAAGCCGCATGCCAGAGGTTGCCGACCCCTGTTGTAAGCTAATGCAAAGTTTGGTGGCCTTGTCTACACTTGCCATTAGCCTTAGTTTCAGCTATTGGTATAATTTCATCAGTGCAAACCCACAGTTAAAAAAGAAAGGCCAAAATTTCCACGAGAACAGGTTACCCTGGTTTCAAGCAGAGATAAGTTTCACTACTGAAAATTGCAGCTTTTCTTGTCTAGCTAGAAGTTTGTACCAATTCAGGTATACTAGTGGCTGAAATCAGGGTTATTTCCAAGTGAAGAAAGGGCCTCTTACTTCTATATCATCTAAAAGTTAGTTTGACCTTTTCAATACAGAGCCCAATCTCAAGCTATAAAATCTGCCCCAAATCCATTACATGCCAATGTTCAAATATCCCCACTTGTATCTATCTCACTTGTGGTTCCACTTAAGAGAACACAAACAAAATATTAAAGAGGCTGTGAAAAGGATTTGGGTGATTGTAAAAAACAATCACCGAAAACCAGCACACTCACCCTCTTTAAATTTTCTCACAGCCCAGCTTCCTCTGACCATTTTGCTCTTTTTATAGGCAAAAGCCCACTTTTTAAATAATCTTCATTCCATTTGACAAAGAAAATCTGCAATAAGAACAAGAAATTACTCATTTATTCTCCTAAATATTGTGCTACAAACAATAAGGAATATTACATCTGCCTTTGCTAACCTTCTTTGTAGTTTATAGGGTGTTTAGAAAGCAATGCCATCATCCTCTCTTAGCCTGACGTCTTAACTGTGCCCAGTCACGAGAAACGACATTAACTAGAGTTCTGAAACTGGCTGCTAAGTCCACACTAACAGGGCAGTTGTATGTATTTTCCATAACTCATCACATATTACAGTAGAGCCTCCAGGCCCAGCCAAGATTAAGTCACCATTCTATTCATGAGTATACAAACACAGAATGAAAGTCCCTGTCCGAAACATTTAAAATCTAAATACCTGCTTTCATTCCTAATGACTTTCATTTTAGACTAAGGGTATGTCTACACTATGAAATTAGGTCGATTTAATAGAAGTAGATTTTTTAGAAATTGATTTGATACAGTCGATTGTGTGTGTCTCCACTAAGTGCATTAAGTCGGTGGTGTGCGTCCACAGTACCGAGGCTAGCATCAACTTTCGGAGCGTTGCACTGTGGTAGCTATCCCACAGTTCCCACTGTCTCCGCCGCCCATTGGAATTCTGGGTGAGCTCCCAATGTCTGATGGGGCAAAAACATTGTTGCGGGTGGTTCTGGGTACATGTTGTCAGGCCCTCCTCCCTTCCTCCCTCCCTCCATGAAAGCAATGGCAAAAAATCATTTCTCACCTTTTTCCTGGGTTATCCGTGCAGACGACATACCATGGCAAGCATGGAGCCCGCTCAGCTCACTGTCACCGTATGTCTCCTGGGTGCTGCTAACAGACATGGTACTGCATTGCTACACAGCAGCAGCTCCTTGCCTTTGCAAGTTAGCAAAGACGGTTAGCAGCCGTATTGTACCATCTGCTGCTGTCTCCTGGTTGCTCCTGGCTGACCTCGGTGAGGTCGGTTGGGGGCACCTGGGCAGACATTGGTGCTCCTGGATGGCCTCGGTGAGGTCGGTCGGGGGTGCCTGGGCAGACACGGGTGCTCCTGGACGGCCTTGGTGAGGTTGGTCGGGGGCGCCTGGACATAAATGGGAGTGACTCCAGGTCATTCTCTTCTTTAAGTTTCATCTAATGGCAATTCAGTCCGGCCTGGAATATCATGCAAGCTGGAGGCTGTTGCCTCAGGCTGCTCTCCCAGCCAGCAGCACCGCATGGTCGCACCTACCCCAGCCTATCCCTTGCTCCCATGGCTCATGAACCTGGACAGTAATAAGGAGCAGTTCAACTATAGGCTGAGTAAATGCAGAATGATGGTAGAATGTGCTTTGGATGTTTAAAATCTCACTGGCGCTGTTTGCTGACTAGGCTGTTTGTGATTAGAAGAGCACAGCAAGGTGCGCTGCACATCACAGAGGCTTTGAAAACCAGTTTCATGACTGGCCAGGCTTTGGTGTGACAGTTGTGTGTGTTTCTCCTTGATGCAAACCCGCCCCTTTGTTGATTTTAATTCCCTGTAAGCCAACCCTGTAAGCCATGTCGTCAGTCTCCCCTCCCTCCATGAGAGCAAGTGCAGACAATCGTTTCGCATCTTTTTTCCGTGCAGACGCCATACCACGGCAAGCATGGAGCTCGCTTAGGTTACCGCGGCAGTTATGAGCACTGTAAACACCATGCGCATTATCCTGCAGTATATGCAACACCAGAACCTGCAAAAGCAGGTGAGGAGGCGACAGCAGAGCGGTGACGAGAGTGATGAGGACATGGACACAGACTTATCTCAAAGCACAGGCCCTGGCAATTTGGACATCATGGTAGTAATGGGGCAGGTTCATGCCGTGGAACGCTGATTCTGGGCCCGGGAAATAAGCACAGACTGGTGGGACCGCATAGTGTTGCAGGTCTGGGATGATTCCCAGTGGCTGTGCAACTTTCGCATGCGTAAAGGCACTTTTATGGAACTTTGACTTGCTTTCCCCTGCCCTGAATCACAAGAATACCAAGATGAGAGCAGCCCTCACAGTTCACAAGTGAGTGGCAATAGCCCTCTGGAAGCTTGCAATGCCAGACAGCTACCGGTCAGTCGGGAATCAATTTGGAGTGGGCAATCTACTGTGGGGGCTGCTGTGATCCACGTAGCCAACGTGATCACTTAGCTGCTGCTATCAAGGGTAGTGACTCTGGGAAATGTGCAGGTCACAGTGGATGGCTTTGCTGCAATGGGATTCCCTAACTGTTGTGGGGCGATAGATGGAACCCATATCTCTATCTTGGGACTGGAGCAGCAAGGCAGCCAGTACATAAACCACAAGGGGTACTTTTCAATGGTGCTGCAAGCACTGGTGGATCATAAGGGACATTTCACCAACATCAATGTGGGATGGCCGGGAAAGGTACATGACGCTCGCATCTTCAGGAACTCTGGTCTGTTTGAACAGCTGGAGAAAAGGACTTACTTCCCAGACCAGAAAATAACCATTGGGGATGTTGAAATGCCTATAGTTATCCTTGGGGACCCAGCCTACCCCTTAATGCCATGGCTCATGAAGCCATACACAGGCACCCTGGACAGTAGTCAGGAGCTGTTCAACTATAGGCTGAGCAAGTGCAGCTGGCTCAGTTTCCTGACTCTGTTAGACCTCAGAGAAACCAATATTCCAATAGTTATTACTGCTTGCTGGGTGCTCCACAATATCTGTGAGAGTAAGGGGGAAACATTTATGGTGGGGTAGAAGGTTGAGGCAAATCGCCTGGCCATTGATTATGCACAGCCAAACACCAGGGCGGTTAGAAGAGCAAAACAGGGCACGCTGCACATCAGAGAAGCTTTGAAAAACAGTTTCATGACTGGCCAGGCTACGGTGTGAAAGTTCTGTTTGTTTCTCCTTGATGAAAACCCACCACCTTGGTTCAATCTACTTCCCTGTAAGCCAAAAGCCCTCCCCTCTTCCCTTTGATCACCACTTGCAGAGGCAATAAAATCATTGTTGTTTCAAATTCATGCATTCTTTATTAATTTATCACACAAATGGGGGGATAACTGCAAAAATAGCCCAGTAGGGGTGGGGGAGGAGGGAAGCACCGGGTGGGGTGTTGGAGGAGGGGAGGAGGGAAGGATACGGCCACACAGCACTTCAAAACTTATTTATTGAATGCCAGCTTCCTGTTGCTTGTGCAGTCCTCTGTGGTGGAGTGATTGGGTGCCCAGAGGCCCCCTCCACCGCGTTCTTGGGCATCTGGGTGAGGAGGCTATGGAACTTGCGGGGGAGGATGGTTGGTTACACAGGGGCTGCAGCGGTGGTCTGTGCTCCTGCTGCCTTTCCTGCATCTCAACAATATGCCGGAGAATATCAATTTGATCTTCTAGTAGCCTCAGCATTGCATCCTGCCTCCTCTCATCACGCTGACGCCACCTATCATCTTGATCCCGCCACATGTCCTCGCGTTCATTTTGCATTTTCCTGCACTCTGACAGTGTCTGCCTCCATGCATTCTGCTGGTCTCTTTCAGTGCAGGAGGACTACATGAACTCAGAGAACATTTCATCGTGAGTGTGTTTTTTTCACCTTCTAACCTTCGCTAGCCTCTGGGATGGAGATGCTACAGGAAGGGTTGAAACATTTGCAGCTGCGGAAGAAAAAAAAAGGGAGAGTAGTCTTTAAAAAGACACATTTTAGAGAACAATGGGTAGACTCATGGTGAACCAAGCTGTTAACATTACATAGCACGTGTGCTTTCTTTACAAGGTCGCATTTTGCCTCTTCTATTGATGGCCTGCTGGTTTGGTGTGAGAGATCACACACGCAGGGCCAGCGGGCAACAAAATTCATCTTGTAGGCAGCCATGGTAAACCACAGTCTTTTGGCTTCTTTAACCTTCATAACATATGGGAATGGTTTCAAACAGCAGCGCCATCATTTCACATACCAAGCACCCGTTGGGTTGGCCATTTAAAAAGGAGGGGCTGTGATTTTCGGGTTAATGTGCAGCACAAACCCAACTAACCCCCCCACACACCCACCCAATTCTCTGGGATGATCGCTTCACCCCTCCCCCACCTCATGGCCCATGGGAGTACATCCAGGAGAGTTTCATTGAGATGTCCCTGGAGGATTTCCACTCAATCCCCATACACGTTAACAGACTTTTCAAGTAGCTGTACTGGCTGCAAATGCATCCCAAGTCTTCAGGGCAAATTAAGTATTAAACATGCTTGCTTTTAAACCATGGATTATATTTACAAAGATACATGCACTAGAGGTCCCTTCTCCACCTTCTAGGTCCGGGAGCCCACATTCAGTTGGTTCGGAGGGTAGTAGATCCAGGGTGAAAAACAGTTCCTGGCTGTTGGGGAAAACTGTTTCTCTGCTTGCTTGCTTGCTGTGCGCTGTCTTCAACCTCCACCTCCTCCTCATCTTCCTCGTCCCCAAAATCTGCATCCCTGTTGCGTGCAAATCCGTTGACAGAGTCCATGCACAGGGCTGGGGTAGTTGTAGGGGCACTCCCTAGAATGGCATGCAGCTCATCATAGAAGCGGTATGTCTAGGGCTCTGACCGGGAGCAGCCATTTGCCTCTCTGGCTCTTTGGTAGGCTTGCTTGAGCTCCTTAAGTTTCACGTGGCACTGCTGCAGGTCCCTGTTATAGCCTCTGTCCTTCATACCATTGGAGATTTTTTCAAATGTTTTGGCATTTTGTCTTTTGGAAGAGAGTTCGGCTAGCACGGATTCGTCTCCCCATACAGCGATCAGATCCAATACCTCCTGTTCGGTCCATGCTGGAGCTGTTTTACGATTCTGGGACTCCATGGTCACCTGTGCTGATGAGATCTGCACAGTCACCTCTGGGCTCGCCACGCTGGTCAAACAGGAAATAAAATTCAAAAGTTTGAGGGGCTTTTCCGGTCTACCTGGCCAGTGCATCTGAGTTGAGAGTGCTGTCCAGAGCAGTCACAATGGAGCACTCTGGGATAGCTCCTGGAGGCCAATACCGTTAAATTGTGTCCCCACTAACCCAAATTTGACCCAGCAGGGTCGATTTCAGCGCTAATCCCCTCATCAGGGAGGAGTACAGAAATTGATTTTAAGAGCCTTTAAGTCGACAAAAGTAGCTTCGTCTTGTGGACGGGTGCAGGGTTAAATTGAGCTAACACTGCTAAATTCAACCTAAACACGTAGTGTAGACCAGGGCTAAGGAAAATAGCAACAAGGTACAATAATAGTAAAGTGTCACTGTTTGTGCAGGTCTTCTGTGTAGCAGGATGCAAGAACGTTGAGGACAATATGCAGTCTCCACACATAAGCAAAGGTCAAATTAAAAGATGAGTTCACA
The DNA here is from genome assembly GCF_013100865.1 of Trachemys scripta elegans. Lineage (NCBI taxonomy): Eukaryota > Metazoa > Chordata > Testudines > Emydidae > Trachemys > Trachemys scripta. The sequence goes on from NC_048298.1 coordinate 273,544,217, forward strand.
GAAAACAAAGACCTCAAGGTTGCAGATCCTCAGCTGGTGTAAACTGTTATAGTAATTGAAGTATGACAGTTTTCAGCAGTTGAGGATCTTCTGTCCCCAGAAGTCTACAGCTCCTTACACTAGATACAAACATTGATAATACTTTGGAGCAACTCTCATAGAATGTCTCACTGCAGTTGAATGTACCACAGCAGCATGAATACCACACCAGCACGGACAAACATCAAGGGACAAATGTGTGCCCTTCTTTCCCTACAGAATAACTAAAGGATTTGTGGAATTGTAGCAGATGAGTGGTGGTGCTTTGAAACATTCTGCTTGTGCTGGTCAAGCACAGTCATAAGGCCTAAAGGAGAGCCCTAGCCCTGATTCAGCAAGGTATTTAAGCACATGCTAACTTAGGTAGTTCCATTAAAATCAGTGGGAATACTCAGGTGTTTAACAACAGGTATGCATTTAAGTGCCTTGTTGAAATGGATCCTCTATGGAGAGCACATAGCTGTTGATAAAAGATCTAGACATTAGGAGGTTCCTGAGAGGAGGTGGGGACATGTAATACTTTGTCCACACATCTTGGACAAAGATTCTTATGCTCCTATGGGAACATGAAGCACTATTGTGTACTCTAGGTGGCTCCCCCTGGACTCAGCTATAAGAGCCTAAGTAGAGCAGAATATTATACTGTCATGTTCCTGCCTGATTCCTTCACATGTGTGATGGATATGGAAAGAGCCTCCCAGTATATGTTCCCAGGGAAACCCTGCATTTCCCTAGTAGCTACACGCAGTTAAGAGATAATCCCCAAAGTTTTAATTGCCTCTCATATTCTATAAAACATGCAGCTTACATATAAAATATTATATATGTTTTGTAAATTTACATCTAAACTCTGCTAATGCCAGTGTGATAGATCAACACGAGATGATTCTCACCCTCTTTTGTGAAAGTTTATTTCCTGATGTCTTTTGGTTATTTTCAAGAAGGTCAAAATCATTTGCAAGGGCACAGTCCAAAATAACATGCACACAAAAACAGCTAGATATTTTTAGGTCAGATCACAAAGCCAATGTAACCTTAAATGTCTTTAATTATCGTTTTACATCCAGTGCCCCTGATTAACATCCTACCATGCAAGCCGTACTCATGAATATATTTTAAAAGAATTTTCACAGTCTCAAGTTTTCTCAAATAAGCCTTACAACAGTTGATAGTCACAAGGAACTTGATAGTGGTTGCAAAGAGAAAGAGTTGTTAATTACTATAAGGTGTAGCCATTAATCTTAGAAGTAAATTTCTTTGCTGTAGCTCCTAGAGCATCTGAAATGTGTGTTTGATTTATATTTAATAGGAGGTTGAAAAAGTTTGGGTAAATTAGTATATGGGTTTAATATTCTATAGAAATACTGTATAGAATAATTGATTGGTTATGTCTAGGGCCCTACAAAATTCACAGCCATGATAAACGCATCACGGATAGTGAAATCTGGTCTTTTGTGTGCTTTTAACCTATACTATACAGATTTTATGGGGGAGACCAGCATTTCTCAAATTCATTTCCAAAAAGGAGTAGCAGGGGGGTCACAAGGTTATTTTAGGTGGATCGTGGTATTGCCACTCTCACTTCTGCGCGGCCTTCAGATATGGGTGGCTGGAGAGCAGCGTCTGTTGGCTGGGCACCCAGCTCTGAAGGCAGCACCCTACCAGCAGCAGCACAGAAGTGAGGGTGGCAACACCATGCCATGCCTCCTTATTCTACACTGCTGCCTTCAGAGTTGGTTAGTCAGATAGTGGTGGCTGTTGACTGAGGGCCCAGTTCTGCAGGCAGCAGTGCAGAAGTAAGTGTAGCAATACCATACCATGCCAGCCTTACTTCTGTGTTGTTTCTGGCAGTGGCTCTGCCTTCAGAGCTGGGCTCCCAGCCAGCAGCTGCCACACTCCAGCTGCCCAGCTTTGAAGGCCGTGTCCTCACCAGCAGCAGCGCAGAAGTAAAGGTAGCAGTACCATAAGTCCACCTACAATAACCTTGCAACTCCCACACAACTCCTTTTTGGATCAGGACCCCTAAATTACAACACCATGACATTTCAGATTTAAATAGCTGAAATCATGAGATTTACTATTTTAAAAATCTTATGACTATGAAATTAAACAAAATTGACCATGAATTTGGTAGGACCCTGGTTACGTCACATATGGCCTTTGTAATTTTGCCATCAGGGACTTTTACAGAAATAGTCAGTTTCTATGGTCAAAATTTTCAGAAGCCTAGGTGGCCACCGATCCTCTTATGTGCAAATATATCACACGCACAGGCTATATGCACACATAATATTTTCAAAAGGGAAGACTGGTTGTGAGCAGAGCATATGAGTACTGAAGGGCTTGCAAATGGACTGGGTAGCAGGCATAGACTCTGTGAGCAGACATGGACTCTGAACAAATGCAAGCTAGGACACACTTTGGGTGGAATAAGTTTGTAGCTCGACATCCATTGGCTGCTGGGCCTGCTTTGCTCATGCCCAAAATGAAAATGGGGTGAGGGATGGGGGAAGAGGCAACTAGGGTTTTGGTAGGGAGCTCAGGAAAGGAACAGGCACTAGCATTGTATCTGTTTGTTCTGAGGTGGATGAGGGGAAAGACTGTTGTAATAATTGGGGCCTAGTAGGCCTAGACTTAGTTGTTAGCCCAACTGGTAAAAAAGCAGGTAGAGGTTCGTAAATTGTTACAATGATCCATTGTATAAATTTGTTTAAGAAAAGATGTAAGAAGGAGACAGAAAGACTGAATTAATTCAAATGGAAAGGGTTTATTGATACCACTCAAGGACTGTATATGATTATGTCTGGAAACAAGAGGAGTAGAGATCATTCCATCAATAGCTCTTTCTGGGGCCCTTAAAAAGAAACTTTGGGGAAGAAAAGGGGAACTGTTTTGCCTTCTCAGCGGCTGCTGCAGAAGGATCATTGCCATGACATCAGACATTGATGCACCAGTGTGGCACTTGATAATCATGACTGCCCCAGCAAGGATCCTAGCCTGATACATGTGAGATTGACTCTGTGTTCCCCTCCCTTTTTGGATCCTTTCCATATCCCATTATTTCTTTCCTGTCCTATCTCTCTCTCTCTCGGCTTTACACCTGATTCTGAAATCAACTGCAATGTAAGGCACCAACATGGTGAGATGAGATGGCTCATCCAGCTCTGCTTGGCCTGAGAAGGACCAGTGAAGAGAGGGATGTGACCAGACTAACGAGATGATGTCCCTGACTCGGGAGGTGAGATGGGAGCAACAGCTGTCATGGCCAACCTGCCAGCCAATAGCATTCCTCGGTCTAAAATAGTAAAGTGACTATCATTCCTGACAAAGAATTGAACAACAGAATTAAACTATTCTTCCCCAGAAAGAGGCCTGTTTGACTGAATAAGAAACGTTAACCAATATTCTCTGTCTCTTAAAAAGGGACTTTGATAGATTTTGTTTGTTTTGCATAATCACTCAATTTCACTTTCAATGCTCTTTGCCTCATTTTGATTACTTCCCTTTTGTGTGTTTCAATCAAGAAAGAAAGAAATAACTTCCTACTCTTAGGTCTGAATGTCCTAATATGTTTGCCATGATACTAAGCAGGATGAGGTCTCTGTATACCAAACCCTGAATCTTGTTACAATTGTTTATGTTGCACAGTTTCAGGGGCCCCTTTTGGGCCCATGTAAGTTAATACAACAGGTCACAGGAAAGATAGGAGGAGGAAGAATCTCTGGAGACAGCCAGGCAGCAGTACCAACATGTCTTTTGGTGGGAGTTTGGGGCATGCAGCAGCAATTATCTTATGCTCATGTCCTACCAACATACGATAATAACCTATTAGCACATGACACTATGACTTGCAGGTTTCTGTTGTGAAGCAAAGAGATTGTGCCTGCCTGATTCTTGGGGAAAACAGACAATACTGAAGAGGGTTTATTTATGTACCGGGAAGACTGACAAGTAGCTTCAAAGGCGTGGCGTTACAGTGACCAATATATACCTTTCTCTTATCACTTCATTTGCATTTATCTTGTTCTTACAGAGACAAACATTGTTTCAGAGACAGAGAATGCACTTAACATGACAGTGACAGGAACAGAACATACACGTCAAAACTATTTTGATTACATCAATTATTCATGACTACCTTAAGGTGAAGGGGTGGGATCAGGGTGAGTGATTACAGATATCCAGAGGACTGTGAAGGGAGGGTTTGTTCTGTTCTAAGAGCCGAGTTACTGGGCGGACATTTGACCATATAAGTTTATCAAGTGTTTACAATTGTCAGTATCCTTGGGCTGCCGGTGTTCCTGCTTGTTAGTTACATAGTTAGTTTCTGTCTCACTGCTAACTGAATTTTGAACTCTTGCCTAACACTGTGTAAGCCTGAGTAGTGTGCAGTTTTAGAAACAGACCATAGTTAAGCTTTGCAGGTCACAGCACAAGAGAAACACTAGGGGAAAGCAGGTACTGTCTGGTACATGTACAACCATGTTATGCAAGGCCATGTTATGCTACGATGTCCTCCAGTGATTGGTTCTGCCCTGCCTTTGGAACTTGGTCTGAGGCGCAGACCGCTCAGAATGTCAGACCACCATGATGGCAGAAATTGGATGGCTAGATAATCTGCTCCACACCCTGACAACCTATGGGCCTGGCTGCCAGGTTTATGGCATGATGGTAAAGAAATAGTTTTTTTAATTTAAAATGCTTTATTCTTAGATACTGTTGGGCAGAGCTGATGAGGCACATTCAAGCTCGTCTTGGCTCATTGAGAGCTGTAGAATCAGCAACCAATTTATAAGATAATTTCCCTTTTCCCTCCTGAAATTGCCTCTCTTCTTCTGTGTTATCATGACAGTGAAGATTACCTGAGGAACTTGAGTTGAAAGTTCCTTCTGAGTTGGGGACAGGATGTCCTTTAAGAGGCACCTTTACCTCCTTCCTCATTTCACTGAAGATATGATTTTATGAGTTTAAAGACATGCTGTGAGGCCCATCTGTTTGCTGAGACTTTCCCTGGAAAGGGAGAGGTTTGACTGGCAGGACTGTGTCAAGAGTTGATTAAGGGGATCTGGGAGGCTGAGTTAAGACTTGTTGTTACAGCTGGGAAAATATTGCAGAAGATACATAGGAAGGAGGGTATATAATTTATAGGCCATGAGTACCCTGTGTTCATTTTTAAAAAATATTGTATATAATATTTGCAATGTTCCGACAGCCTGGGATATGGTCGGTGAACAAATCTGAATAAATAAATGAATAGATTTAAAACATATTAATAACTCTGCCAACATCAGATGGCACCACTTTATGGTCAATGTCACAGTACTTTCTTTTATCCAAAAGTTTTTATTATTTTGGAGACTCCAAATTGACATCCCTCAACTCTGGAAATGTGTGATCTAACCCAGCAGGCCACAGAAGCGTGTGGATACTAACCCTATAGCAAGCTAACCAACTCAGATGGCCTACTTCAGAAGGGTCAGCCCTAGAGTTTCATACTGAAAAGTAACAGGGAGAGGAGTTTATAGTTGTCTGGGAGGAGATATCATGCAGATAAATTCCCTTTCTGCTTCCTATGATATATCCATTCCTTTTTCTCTCCTAGGACCATGTGGCCCTTGCGAAGTTTTACACCCCTGGGGGGAGAAGACTATCACACTGCATGTCCTTCATACAACGCAAGTGGCTCTGAGTGAAGCAAATGTGACCTTCATCCCCTTTCCTTCAGTTATCTGTTGCAGTCATGGGACTCCTCAACCAGTAGTTAGCTTCATCACAAGTTTGGTGGGGATTCTAATCCTCCTCCATCCATTATTGTTTTTTGGTAAAGAGTGTACTTCCAGATCACATGACCCTTCTTCTCTGCCCAGATGACAGTTCAAATTTAACACTCAGACAAGGAAAGCCTGTCTTAGACAGACATAATTAAATGTTTTCTTTTGTTTACTACATCTAGGGAAGGACCCACCCTATATGTTAGGTTGTCGGGAGAGGGGAAAGCATTGAGCCATCTTGTCTTTTATTATTAAACAAGTAAGAACAACATCTTAAATATTTACAGCCATGGTGAATTTATCCAATAAGTTGGTAACATTATATCAGCACTTTGCAGATTTATTTTTCAAAGCTAAAATCAATGCCACTCATTCCCAACTGTCTATCCATTGTTCCTCTAAAATATTTATGTTTACATCAAGCCCCTTACTAGCATCTGATCATCTGAGAAATTCTATTCACTCCATTTATTTTTTCCACTATTTTTATTGAATTCAGAGCACTGAATAAAACATAGAGCACTAGGATTACACAGATAGTGTGCAGCAACTATTAAATGTCACAAGTTACACACATGTCTCATTTATCTGGAATAAACAAAATTGAAGTTCAGAGATCCATCCATCTGTCTAAAATGGGTTTCTATTTCCTTCTCAGTCTTTAATTTTTCCACAATATTCTCCTACAAATAAAGTGGACATGAAAGAAAAGGTCGTCAGACAGGCAGATAACATTGGCCTATGGATCAATCCTCTTCCCTATGCAGATGGTTATAAGACTCCCATTGACATTGGTGGGAGCAAGATCAAGCATTACATGTAATCCAGTGCTGTGCAAGCTCTCCCTCAAAGCTTTATCAAGCAACATCATTTCTCACTTTCCAGTTCCAGGGCAGACACAGTGTGTCTGGAGCAGATCCGGCGAATCATGTCAAATTATGCCCAAAATGCGTAGAGCTTTCATAATGTAAGTGCTCATATCAGACCACAAAGCAAGGTAATGGCATCTAGCAGTTAGAGAGGGGAACAGAGGACTGGGATTCTTGGGGCCATGTCCTCAGCTGCAATTAACACTGGTCTACAATTTTTGAGAAGTCGTCTGCTTCAGAGGTAAAATGTGCTATTTATTATGTATTTTGATGAGCTGAATTCAAATATGGCAATTAAAACAACTGATTGGCTACTGTTTCTAAGATATTTAAGTTTTTACATTTTATGTCTATGTATATCGTGTAGATAGTAGAGTTTTAATAATAAATTGTAAACCTATGTCTTTTCATGTGTTTATGGTTGCTTTACATGATAATATTTCACCTGTCCTGTTTACGTAACACTTTAAAAATTAGCAAAAGGGTTATATCAATAAAATTTATTATGAAACAAAAGGCAAAGAACTATTATGTACATAGTTTAGTCCTATTCAGTGTCTACTTGGCGCTTCTTGGCTTGACTCTTGTATTCATTAAATTGAGCATCTCTTGTCACTGTCCAGCAATAGTCTGCAAGCATTGATGGGCTCCATTTGCCCTGATAGCGTTTTTCCATTGTTGCAATATCCTGGTGAAATCGCTCGATGTGCTCGTCACTCACTGCTCCGCAGTTCGGTTGAAAAAAATATAGATGAGAGTGCAAAAAATGTATCTTTAGTGACATGTTGCAACCAAGGCTTTTGTATGCCTTGAGGAGGTTTTCCACCAACAACCTGTAGTTGTCTGCCTTGTTGTTGCCAAGAAAATGTATTGCCACTAACTGGAAGGCTTTCCATGCCATCTTTTCCTTGCTATGCAGTGCATGGTCAAATGCATCATCTCAAAGAAGTTCACGAATCTGAGGACCAACAAAGACACCTTCCTTTATCTTAGCTTCACTTAACCTTGGAAATTTTCCACGGAGGTACTTGAAAGCTGCTTGTGTTTTGTCAATGGCCTTGACAAAGTTCTTCATCAGACCCAGCTTGATGTGTAAGGGTGGTAAGAAAATCTTCCTTGATTTAACAAGTGGTGGATGCTGAACACTTTTCCTCCCAGGTTCCAATGACTGTTGGAGTGGCCAATCTTTCTTGATGTAGTGGGAATCTCTTGCACGACTATCCCATTTGCAGAGAAAACAGCAGTACTTTGTGTATCCAGTCTGCAGACCAAGCAAGAGAGCAACAAACTTCAAATCGCCACAAAGCTGCCACTGATGTTGGTCATAGTTTATGCACCTCAAAAGTTGTTTCATGTTGTCATAGGTTTCCTTCCTATGGACTGCATGACCAACTGGAATTGATGGCAAAACATTGCCATTATGCAGTAAAACAGCTTTAAGACTCGTCTTCGATGAATCAATGAACAGTCTCCACTCATCTGGATCGTGAACGATGTTGAGGGTTGCCATCACACCATCGATGTTGTTGCAGGCTACAAGATCACCTTCCATGAAGAAGAATGGGACAAGATCCTATTGACGGTCACGGAGCACCCTAACATCACCTGCCAGGAGATTCCACTGCTGTATTCTGGAGCCCAAAAGCTCTGCCTTACTCTTGGGTAGTTCCAAATCCCTGACAAGGTCATTCAGTTCACCTTGTGTTATGAGGTGTGGTTCAGAGGAGGAGGAGGATGGGAGAAAATGTGGGTCCTGTGACATTGATGGTTCAGGACCAGAAGTTTCATCCTCTTCCTCTTCCTCGTCTGACTCAAGTGAGAATGATTCTGGTGCATCAGGAACCGGCAGTCCTTCTCCATGGGGTACTGGGCGTATAGCTTATGTAATGTTTGGAAATGCACAGTCCACTTTTTCTTCTTTGACACACCGTTCCCAACTGGAGGCACCATGCAGAAGTAACAATTGCGGGTATGGTCTGTTGGCTCTCTCCAAATCATTGGCACTGCAAAAGGCATAGATTTCCTTTTCCTGTTCAACCACTGGCAAAGATTTGTTGCACAAGCATTGCAGCATGTGTGTGGGGCCCACCTCTTGTCCTGATCTCCAATTTTGCAGCCAAAATAAAGGTGATAGGCTTTCTTAACCATAGCGGTTATACTGCACTTCTGTGATGCAAAAGTCACTTCACCACAAACATACCAGAAGTTATCTGCACTGTTCACACAAGTACGAGGCATCTCTGCTCACTTTGGCTAAACAGAAATGTTTCCCTTTGCAAAATCAAACACTGACAAATAAGAGAGCATGACACTGTATGATTTCTAGAGCTGATATAGGGCAATTTGTTCAGCAGAGTGATGTAAGCTTCGTTATGATTGCATCATCCATGACTTCTAGGAGTAACATGATGCAATTCATATCACGTATGATGCAATACCAGCTTCAGATTGCATCATTCATTGTTTTGCCTAAAAAGCAAGTACTGTCCAAACCCAGTCATAGATTTATTCATAGATCTAGTCAAAGATGTATTTTAGTCATTTCTGGTTTAAATTGAGATCACTTCCCTTTATAACTCACTTATCCTCCGCCATTCCCAAGTCAAGGGTCGTATATACTGACCCAATAGCATACCTTGAAAACTAGAGCCAATCAACAATTTTAAGCATCATTTTCGTTCTCAGTGACCCAGAATTAGTAAAGTTTGACTACATTTATTTCAGAAGCATTTTGGCTGTAGAGCAGTGTAATTGGTGTAACTGCACTGGAAGTCAATGGAGCCATGGCAATCTACATCAGTTGAGGATCTTGTCTCTGGGTGCTATTTCTAGCTCTGTCACCAAGTTGTTGTGTGATCTTTGGAAAGTCATGTACTTTCTCTCTGCCTTTGGAATAAGGTATGTAGTATTTGTTTCATAGGGGTATTGTGAAGCTTAATTAAATAATGTTTATAAAGCACTCTGAGGTCTTACAGTGAAATGTGCTACAGTGAGTGTAGGCCATTCTTCTTCATATTATCCAATAATCTTTATCCATGGATGAGAGGCCAGTTCTATGGTATGTTGTATGAGTGCCTTTAAGACTAATTCTTTACATCTTTTATATTTCTTTGAGTTGGTGGTTCTATGCAGATTCAATATAAAGGACGCTGTCTCGAAAATCACAGCAATATAATACATTTGTCCATTTCCAATGGACAACATCATAAAGCCATATGCTCAAGAGTATCCATCAGTATTAGGGAAAAAATATTAAATGGGTCTCACTGCCTATTTTGCAAGTAGAATGGGTCTGCACCCAGAAAATGTAAAGTTGTTGATGTCTGAGTATAGGGACAGTCTGTTGTGAGAGATAACTGGATGTCAAAAGGCAATAAGTAGAAAGCATCTAACAATCTATTTGTTGTTAGCACTAGCTTTTTTTTATCCCAACATTCCCATGGCAACAAGATTTCTAATGTCTCCTGGAGGTCTCAGATAGTTCTGGTTTTATGCAATACTGCAGTGATTACCTCATTATTTAAATAAAAATAATAACCCATAAAAGAATTTTCCAATTAACATTTTATAGCAAACCTTCCCTTTCTGGCAAAGATTCTAAAAAGGATCATTAGTGGACAGCTGTTGTCCTGCCACTGCCATATCTAGTTATTTGAAAAATTCCAGAGCTTGATCATTGCACCAACACTGTGCTAAATAAGGCTTGTAATGAGTTATTCCTCCTTGCTGACTTTGGTCCTCTGATGGTTTAGAGTTTGCTTGATCTATATGTAGCACTTGTCCCTACTGATTATAAGTACATCTTTACTATCTTCAGCAGTTATTGCTAGTTATTTTTTAGTTATTGTGCTTAGCTGGTTTATTTCTCCCCCCACCCCCAAGACTTTTCCTTTTGTTGTGATCAACAGTATTATTTCCTATCCTATCCCCATCATTGTGAAATCACATAGGGTGGCTTGTATCTGGGCTCTTCAGTTCCTAAGATGTTAGTGTAAACAACAGCCACCACTATTGTTAATTGCTTTTGAATTGACTAACTTAGGAACCTTTTAAAACCATATAAAGCCTGATCCAAAGCTCACTAAAGTCAACACAGGCTGCACTGTGCTCAGGCCTGATTGAGCATGAACAACAGGCTTTTTCTCTAAACGCTTACATGCATAGTAAAGGAAGGATGTGTTATACAGGTGCACAGCTAACTTAGCTACACTGTGCTGTCCAGTCAAAGGCACTGCAGTAAATCAGGGGAGACAGCTGACTGAAGGCAAATGCTGACTATTTAAGTATGAAGGAGCCGAGGAAGGATCACTGGAGACTTGTATGGTATGCAGCACGGACTGCCAGTCTCATGAATTTAGGAGCTCCACAGCCAGGGCAAGTGCAAAGAAAAGCACCTCCTTTTCTTATTGCCGAGCATCTCAGGTTTCCAGGAGAAACTAGACCAATATATAGAAAAATCAAGGTCACACAAAGCCAGAACCAAGGTTATCCTTTTTCCACCCGCCATCATATGCATTATGATACATTTTTAATTATATGGTCAAATGCTATTCATTTTACAATATATCATTTACCCCCTAATCAGAGATGGGCAAACTATGGCCCACAGGCCACGTCTGGCCCGCAGGACTGTCCTGCCTGGTCCTTGAGCTCCTGAAGGCTAGCCCCAAGCCCCTCCGCTGCTGTCCCCGTCCCCACAGCCTCAGCTCGCTGTGCCGGCCAGCTGCCCAGCCCCCAGGATCAAAGCTGAGGTCCCAGACTCCCAATTAACATAAACACACCATTTCCCAGAGCTCCAACTTCCTGGGCATTCTGGATTTATAGTTCATATCTTCAGGAACACATGGTAGCGGAAATAAACTGACACCCAGGCTTTTAAAGAGTTGCCAAAAACAATCACTCTTTACTTTAGCTAGCACAAGAAATATACAGACTGAAACAACAACAACAAAAATAACAGTTCCTTGCTTCAGTTTCCTTACCATTCTAGAGCAGTCTTTGGAGTTATGGCATAAAGCCTTAAGGGAGTTCAGGTACCCCTCCTGCCAATGGCTTCTTCTCCAAATTATGGAATCAGAGTCTGAGTTTTAGTGTCTTTCTCTTTTTCTCTTTCCTTATTTCCTTGCAGCCAGTTTGCTTCTTCCTCAGCTGGTTCCTCAGTTAACAAGACTCCTCTAACTTTGACATTTACTGACTTTTGAGTACTTAATTGTGCAAACTTGATGTTCTATAGTTTTTCTAATGATTATATACAAACCATCAAATACTACTATTATTATTAATATGCTCTGAAGAATAATTATTATTACTACTATTTATTTATTTATTTATTTAATACCTCTTTGTTATTTTGTAGCCATGCTGGTCCCAGGATATGACAGAGAAAGTTACACTCTGGTTACTTTTTCCAGACCTCAGCCATGCCGACCACATGGTTTCAGGCAGGTTTGTACTTGGCATGGCCCAGCCATGCCTCTGATGCCACTACCTGTGTTACTACAGCTATGCTGCTGTTCATACTCACATTAGTTAGACAAGAACTATCACGAGTATGTATACACAAGCAGGGGAATCAAACACCTATTTCATAGTGTAGACATAGACATAGTGTTGGATTAACTCTGTGCCCGATCCTCAGCTGATACAAATCTGCATAATACCATTGAAATCAAAATTTATGTCAATTTCAACCAGTTGAGAATCTGGCTTTCTTGTTTTTTGCATTGAATATAAACAGTATGATACTCTCTAACCAACATTTGGAATATTACTGTCTGAGTTAGCAATATCATGAAGATTATGTACAGATATCCATGAACTCTTGATATACAAGCTTTTTCTACTTTCATCCTTCTTGCTATAGATCCAGGAATGAAAGTCTAAAGAGTTTCTCAAGCTTATTTATAGTTTTCAGCCCTAACCAAAACTAATTTTTTTTATTTCCTATTTGAAATCACATTTTTACCTTAGTAGTAAAGATCTGGGAAGCTATTTTAGATGCCTTCATTTTCTGATCTCTTCAGAAACATCTAAGCTCCAGGGTATGTTATCATCCTGCTACTTAAAGAACTTTTGCTATGTTGCAGCAATGGCTTTCACAGTCAGACCTTGAAATGGTCATTCACGCTTTTGTTATTTCAAGATTAGATTATTGCAATTCCCTACTGGCTGCTTGCCCAGTAGGATGCTACATAAGCTCCAGCTGGTGCAGAAGGCTGCTGCCAGGATTCTTTTGAAAAGGGGACAATCCAAACATATTTCACCCCTTGTGCAATCTTTGCCCAGATTGCTGGCTAAACAACATATTGATTATAAAATGACCTTTCTTATTTGTACGGCAATAAAATGACTTTGGTCTAATGTACCTTATCAATATTTTAGTTGAAGTCCCTGTCTATGCAACAAGATACGACAAGGAAAACAATTACGTTGTCCCAAGGTTAACTCGCAAACTGCGGAGTAACTGTATGCTATATCATTTGTACAGTTCTTTCCACTAGAAGTCAGTAGCACCGAATCTCAGTACATGTTTTTATCATAAAGTTACATCAATGGAAGTTTGCTGATTTCCACAGTCTGAGAATCTGTCCCTAGTTTTTTTATACCTTTTTCTAATTATACCTTTTCTGTTTGATGGAAGTGGTTACAAGGTCATTGTTGTTTTCTCACTTTTATGTTCTAAAAGATTCCTGTAGACTGGTATGTTACAGTCTCAAATGGAATAGTGTGAGACGTATGTTTGGGTTCAGTGTATTACAAATGCTAACAGGTAAAAATGAATTAGAAAGAAAAAAGTTGACATGCTTCTCAGCCTTTTCAAACTGGGGAAAAAACTCATTTCAGATAGTGAGAGACATATGGAAAAATTAAATTCACTACATAAATTATATTTGAAAATATACAAAAACTGGAGATATGGACAATCAGTAATTAGGAAACAAATTCTTCTAATAACGCGTGGTGTTTTTTAAATGGATAGGATATTATTAAACTACCGGTCAATATCTACTAAAATTAATAAATTGTTTTCTTAAGCTATCAGTCTTACAAATAGAATAATTAAATACTGACTGATCATTATTATGGCTTTTTCATTTTCTTTCATGTACCCCTGGATGAATTTTTGTTAAAGACCAGCAATAATTAAATGTAAGGCTGTAGTGCAAAGTCTGGCATGCACATGGAGCCCATTGACTTCAAAGGACTCTACACAGGTGCCAGGCTGTGGCTACATGGTGCATCAGCTTTTGAGATTGAGGCCTTACATTTCAGTTGCTGCTGGTCTTTAATGGCCAGATTTTCAAAGGTATGTAGGCACCTGAAGAGGTGCCTGCTGGCATTTTCAAAAGCAGGTTATGAGCTACTTGCTAGATGTTGACATAAGTTTTTACTCGATAGATATGAGAGAATTTTGTCACTGAATTGAATTCTCACCTTTAGAACCAGCCTCTATAGCAGTGAGGGGGAACTCAGGCTCTGTGCATGCTCAGTCCCAGACCTCTCATACAAAGAGATTTGTTGATTTACATCAAAATCATGTGGTATTTTTTAGTCCTGTTGATGATTTGGTTATATAGATTCCCATCCATTGGGGATATGAACCAAGAGCATCAACTTCTTTGGACCACAATATGGACTTCAACCATGGTCCTGATGTGTAAACATTTTATTCAGTGAGCAACCCAAATACATCAGACTCCAACGAGAGACTGCTGAATTGGAATTAATTTGCAAACTTGACACCGTTAAATCAGGCTTGAATAAAGACTGGGAGTGGATGGATTATTACACAAAGTAAAACTATTTCCCCCATGTTTATTTTTCCTCACACCTTCTTGTCAACTGCTGGAAATGGGCCATTTTGATTACCACTACAAAAAATTTTTTTTTCTTGTCTCCTGCTGGTAATAACTCACCTTAACTATCACTCTCGTTACAGTGTGTATGGTAACACCCATTGTTTCATGTTCTCTGTGTGTGTATATATATATATATGTATTCCTACTGTATTTTTCCACTGCATTCATCTGATTAAGTGGGTTTTAGCCCACGAAAGCTTATGCTCAAATAAATTTGTTAGTCTCTATGGTGCCACAAGTACTCCTGTTCTTTTTCCAAATACTTCACTGTGGCTTCCCCCACTACTCCTTTGAAATAATAGTATTTATCTGGTATGCATGTTTGATCTTCATCTTGCTATTTTGGCTCTAATTTTCTACTTCTCCCTAAGGCTATGCTTTTGACATGATGGTCTGCATTTTCTCCAATCAGAATTGGAGAAAGGAATAAAAGAGGGTTCCCCATGAGCACTTCATTTTGTTTGTGTTGTGATTAACCATGAAGTCTATTCAGGAGAAAATTATACTTCTTTGTTTCAAAGCAGATTTTTACAGACAAAATCTCAGCAATAAATTAAAATGGCATTGTTATACAGTTGTTATACATTGTTATACAGTTCAATGCACAATTTTGCAATATCTTTCACTACAGGTTTATGGGACCTCAAATACTAAATACACATTCACAAAAGGATGAAAGAAGATTGTTGATTCTGGTCAACGAGGCAAGACAAACAAGAAAATATGCACAAGAAAAGACACATATTGCTAATAGAACTAATTTCACTAGGTAAATTACCAGCATCACACAGTTTTATTTACATCCCATGTAACTCCCATTCCATTTAATATTTCATAATAAATTACACCATGTTAGTCTACAGGATTATTATAGTGAATTTGAATTACAGAGATAGGCAGGCTTTGTCACGAGTTCCTGCATATTGGCAATAGAGAATCTGTCATGTTTTTGCACCCCGCTGGCAACAAAGATGACATTTCTCTCTGTTTCTTTTTTAAAGGATACATAATTTTCCATATATTTTTCAGTTCTTTAAAGAAAATGCATTTCATTTCTGGTGTAACAGACAAGAAAAATAGTATTTTTGCTAAATACAAATTAAATAATTGTTATTTCATTATGAAAGGAATACTGATCTATTGTATGTACTAACCAGCATTGTAACACAGCATTGCTGTGACATGCTATGATTACTGTAAGCAAAAAAGATAACTGCATTGCCAGTTTTTAAAGTATAGTACAACAACTATACAGCATATTACAAATTCATGATTTTCTTCGCAACATTCTGTAACTGTTTCCTTTAGCCTGAAAATATAGAAGTTAATCAGAGATCAGACGTGAGTGATAAAACCATATGATAGTGTCAGCAAAAAATGTCCAAGTTTGTGGCATATCTCTGATTGAAGTAATGCCGCTCTTACTCTATAAACGCAGAGGCACATAACTTGCAAGTTTTCATTTCTGGGAATACAGGTTGCCAGACAGCATAAATCCAGATGCGTTATGTCAGTCAGACAATTCTGAGAATGCGCTCTTCCTATATTTGCAGTCCTACTCGAATAATGTGCAAGACGTCTTTAAAGGAGTGTGTAGATATTTAGAAATTTAATTACATGAGTATCTCTGCACATTTAAATTAAAATATAGAAAGGCTCCTGTTTCTATCTGAAATTTAAAGAAACAGAAGCTTACTGTTTGTGTTCTGTTTCTTTCAGTAAATTCAGATATTGCTATAGAGTATTAAAAAATACCAACTTTAGGGGCATTAACAAATCTGTTTGCCCCCAGCCTCAAAACAACATTTATTCCTATAATGGGGAGTATATGGTTCTTTCTAAAAGACATTATCTAAAAGACATTTAACTAAAGCAGTGTTTCTCAAACTGGGGTTGCCGCTTGTGTAGGGAAAGCCCTTGGCGAGCCGGGCCAGTTTGTTTACCTGCCCCATCCACAGGTCTGGCCGATTGCAGCTCCCACTGGCCGTGGTTTGCCATTGCAGGCCAATGGGAGCTGCTGGAAGTGGCGGCCAATATGTCCCTCGGCCCACGCCGCTTCCAGCAGCTCCCATTGGCCACCAGGGGCTTTCCCTACACAAGCGGTGACCCCAGTTTGAGAAACACTGAACTAAAGTTATCGGGCTTCATGCCAGAATTTCTAGGTGAGATTCCATGTCTTGCGTTATACGGAAGTTGAGACTTCATGATCACAATGGCCCCATTTGACCTCAAAGGGTATGTCTAAACTGCTATGAGACACCCACGACTGGGCCATGCCAGGTGATTCGTGGTCATGGGGCTCAGGCTAACAGAGATGTTTATTAGAGGTATAGACGTTCGGGCTCGGACTCGCTCTCCCCTTTTGGTGTCCCAGTGCTCGGGCTTCATCTGAAGCCCAAACATCTACACCACAATTGAACAGCCCTTTAGCATGAGCCTTGTGAGCCTGAGTCAGCTGTCAGGGGCCAGCTATAGGTTTTTAATGGCAGTGTAGACATGCCCCAAACCTGCTAATCTATGTAGTTTATATGCATAAACAGTACCGAGGTATTAGATTTTAAAAATGAGAAAAATTCCCCTTTTATCGTGTTATTAAATATTTGGTCCTTTAACATAAAGCAAAATTAGTCTTTTAGGGCCAAATTCTAAGAACTTCACTCACTTTTTACTCAAGCCTTATTCAAGCAATCTGACTTCACTAAGGTTATGCCTCTACATGGAAATATTCATCCAGGAGCTAAGAATCTCTGCAAGGCTACTCTCCCAGACTTTATTCTGAATTCTGAATGTATTTTATCAATAATATGTATATAAACATACTGAAAATTAATGTTTTCAGAAATACCTTTATCAAGATGCATCAAATATTGACATAAAGTATTTCTCTAGTATCTATATCTCATGTGCCATCACAAATGCTGTTCATGAGGTAATCCTATAGACTCTGTAACACAAAATTCATGCACCAGTATAATGATTTGATCATACAAATGTTTCTCATGTATGTAGTCATTATTCATATGAGTACTCCTTTTTACTTCACTGAAGTCACCTTTTGGCTTCAGCTTTCAGTTTCCAGGATCATGACCTTATTATATAGTCAATTATAATTATAGTAAAATGTGAAGAATTCAGAAACATTAATTCTTTCCCTGGTACGTAATAAATAAGAAAAAGCATTGCCTTTCTTTCACAAGGAAGATTATGACCAATTTCTAGGACAATCAGGGCACACTTTATTATTCATACTTTCTATCTCTAAGCTGATGAGTTTCAGGGAGAAAAGTGAAATTCAGTCAGATTTTACACATTCACCGATGATGGCAGTGCAAGATGGATTACTAGCCCATTTTTATTTACACATAACATGATACCTCTCAGCTCATCTAGTGGCACTTAAATGGTTAATGTTATATCATATGTTTCATCAATTTATCATTTCATGGTAATTACAACATTAATTCATAACATATGACAAATCATTCCAGAAAAAGATTACAAAAGCCAATCTCAACAGTTCATACCATTGTTTTGGCTAGAAAGATCAGTCTTCAAAGACATATGTTACACACAACTCATCTCATAGTATTAATTTTATACAATAATTATCATTGTTCATAATAGAATGAGAATAATCATTATATAGATATTAAATTACAGTCAGTCATCTCATAACTAATAAATAATCTTCTGGATCAATATCAGAACTATTAGCCATATTCAGAGTGCAATCCTCTTTATTTTCACTATGAAAACCAACACAGGCTTTTGCATCATCATAATTAAAAATAGAATAATGGTTTTGGTCTTTAATTAACTATAGTTCACAGGAAATGAGAGAAATAGAAGAACCAAAAGCTGCAAATATTGCCATAAGCAAGAACAACATTTTATATCCACAATGAGTAATTTTAGAGCTATTTAGAAGTATATTAATATATTTCTTATTCCCTAATATGGCCACATGAGATGAAATCCTGGCTCCTGGTGTGCATCATACAGGGATGTAAATGTTGCAATTATGAACCAGTAGAAGAAATATATGTACTTAAAAACTAAACCTTTATGAGATATCCTTAAAACATTTTATACCCAAGGAGAGGATCAATGGCTTGTCATATCATGTTGATATGTAAAGATCATTTGTTTTGATGCCACGTGTATTTCCATGATCAGAAATGATTCAATTATTATATAATCTCCCATAATCAGAATGTTGCTGCTTATCCAGTA
Organism: Trachemys scripta elegans; assembly: GCF_013100865.1. Lineage (NCBI taxonomy): Eukaryota > Metazoa > Chordata > Testudines > Emydidae > Trachemys > Trachemys scripta. The sequence goes on from NC_048298.1 coordinate 273,562,988, forward strand.
ACCCTATCTTTGGTTTCAGAAATAAGGTGATAAATTTTGTGCTCGAGCTGTCCTAAATAATAGACTAGTGGCTTTAGTTATTCAAATTAGGTTAGAATTCCTGTGGTTTACTGTGGTATGTTTGTAAATTTCATACAGAAAGGTGATTTGAAATAGAATTGTGGGAAAAAACTGCATGAAATTCTGATTGGCGAAGATTCTATGTTCATAGTATGGCTAGCTAGAAAAACCAAAGCATATAAAGATAGCAAACCTTTATTAAGGAGAACATGATTTTTAGTAACTAGAGTTACTCTCCTAACTTCTTCAGATATTATAGTCTTGTACTTTTTTAATGAGCTGGGATTTGGACTTTTGGACTTTTGAACTTTTGAAATTGTGAGCTCAGATGCAAGGCCAAGGATAGCAGAATGTCTGCTGGGGGACTTAATAGGAGGTTAGCATAGCCCAAGGATTGAGTAGCCACGCTGGACAGCAGTGAGGATATTACTGAAGCATCTATGGATGTTCGGTATATTCCTTCAGCAAGCTGTTCCAATGGTGCTCCTATGCCTCCAACAGAACATAAAGCTACTCTTCCCAGCAGAAATCCTGAAAGATGAAAGGCAGCAGTACCACCACTTGCCCTTCCTTACATGAATGCCTCCGGGGCACAGCGAATCACCAGAGAGATGTAATTTACACCTCCCTTCCCCTATAAGACTGAACAAGGCCCCTAATTAAAAATATATATCTGTCATGTAGACTTCTTTAATCTGTACATATATCTTTTTAAAATACTCTTATACTAGTAATATAAATACATCTATGCTCAGCATAGCTCTGTTGCAGGCAATGAAGTTATGCCAATTCACACCAGCTGAAAATCTGGCCTATTGTATGTGATGTGTATGAATATACCGATATATGTATCTAAAATCTGTAAACTAATCATACTTGAGCTATAATGTTACTCTCATCCAGGAAACACACAAGATGGGATATAGATTTTGTTTTTGTTTTTTGTTTTTTTTTTTATGGAGGAGGAGGTAGATGGAAAACAAGGAACAACCAAACTGAACAGAAAACAAGTATCAATCTGCAGACCAAAGATGTTTTCTATAGCAATCCGGAAAGTGGTTGCTCCTGTGTGCAACAAAATACTTTCTGGTCATTCATAGACAGTAAATCTCTAATACTCATATAACTAAAAGCTGATTTAGTAGAAAATATATTTTTCATTAAACAACCAGGAGATATAAAGTTTTTTTTTAAGTAGTTAGTGAATTAAAAGTGAGTTTTACAGTGTTCAGTTCAACATTGGGTTATTGACTATTTTCCATTTGCAATTAAATAATGTATAGGACTATAACTGAAATGTTGCCAGATGCTTGTCACCTTGCACTAGGCAGCCTAATTCCATATTTACCTTTAATTGCTCTCTGAAACCTATTATTTTCAACACTCTAAACCAGGGCTTTTCTGCCCAAGGTAGCTAATTAAATAGTATCTAGATACTGCGCACACAGAGAAGAGTATTGAATAATACATGAAGATTGACTGAAGTCAATTTCTTTACATTTTTATCTTTTATTCATTAGGATATTTTAGAAAACCAGAGGGTTTTTTTTAAAGGCAAAATTAAATGCCACCATACTCACAGTCCTTCACTGTAAAGTTTAAACAGCTGTGAAGTACCAACAACCGGTGCCAAACATCTGGAAAGCTGAAAGACTTAATAAACTACTAAAGAGTTGTATTAGTTGTACAAATTAATGAAGCCACTTTGTATGAGTTTTACTGCACTGACTTATCACCATACCTTAAGAGCCAACATTGTGATGAGTTTCTTCACAATGCAAATCTCTTGTCAAAAGAAAGGAAGGAAGGAAGGAAGGAAGAAATTAAGTGAGACACAGTGTAGCTGACTTCAGCTTAATTTGAAGAATTTACAGATGAAGGATAACTACCTTGGCTAGAGCAATCTTATCTGCTGAAATAGTTCTCTATGAACTTTGCTGGTTTTATGTGTCCTTGCACAATTAGGATTTTTAAGATATAAGTTGGTGACATTAGGGATTTTGTTTCACGTTACAGGGTTGAATTTAGCCAAGAAAAAAAAAATTCACTTATTTGCAGATAACTTCTGAAAGGCTCAAAATTTAAACACGTCTCATATTTCTGAAACATGTTCAAATTTTAGCATTATGGACGTAAGGTAAACCTGAAGTTCCTGCCTCCCAAAAGGCCAATTCAGGCCTCCTATGTCTCCACCTAAAGGGTACTGTTTATGCACAGGTCTCAGCCTTTCTGCATCAAATGAAAGGGCCAGCCAGCTCCAAAGCAGCATACCTCCATCTCAAAGGACCATGGGTGGGGTAGGGTGGTGAATGCCTATTGTCCTCCCAAAGGACCTTACGTGGAAAAGGTAATCTGTATCACCTGTTACACAGAGCCCGCTACATGGTGGGGATCCTCCATTAAGGGACCCTACTGCTTTGGACCCTGGAAAGGAACAAAAGGGCACAAAACCAGCAAGAAGGCACAGGGCACAGGATGGCAGGAAGAAATCTTTGCGAGGAAAATCTTGTGGTGATGTTATCCACCTTTCAAAGTCATTCATTATCAAAGTCTATTTATTGTTGCAAACACAGTTTTAAACATCGGGTCACAGCAGGCTATCAACAATTAGGGAAACTTATTGATTTTAATGTAGACTCCTTTAAAAACTCATGACATAGACTCATAGATTTCAAAGCAGAAGGGACCACTGTGCTCATCTAGTATGGCATAATGTGTCCCATAATGTACATAGGGCCTTATATAACTGAGGCCCAATGGGGTAATTTATGAAAAGGGTTCAGGCCTTTATTTGAATTTTTGGTGATATTACTTGTAGCATCACAAAACTATTCTACCTAGAGTCCTTCTCAAATTCTAACTCTATGATGTGTTAGTCAGGACCAATTTGGAGAAATAAATAATGCCCTTGTTTCCACTTATACTGAAGTAGTCTTTCTAAAAAGCATGGCATTCTAATTTGTGTTTGAGTCTCTATTGTTGTTTTGTTTGTTTTAATACATCTCTCTCTCTCTCTCTCTCTCTGTATATATATATATATATATATATAGGGTTAAGTATATCATTTACAGAAATTTCCACATTTTCAGAGTTGTAAACACATTGGTCAATGACCCACATTTATGTAAACAAACATACAAACAAAAAAACCCCACACATTTCTTTTCCATCCATAGAGAATACATGGGTTTCAAGAGATAAGACCATAAGCTAGTGGAGTGTTACTGTTTGTCAAGTTCTGGCAGGAGAACTGGATAACCAAAAATGCATCTGAATTTGATTCAGGAGGATTAAAGAGGGCAAAACATCTCTCACTGCATCAGTGATTCCTGCTTTACATGATTATAATGAAGGCCAGGATTACAATTAGTCAAAAAACTGTTTCTCACATGACAGAGTCATTTCTCACAGCCATTTGATTTTTACCTACCCACAGCTTTATAACTTTGCAATCATTTGATCAATCTTAATGAAGTAAAATTATCTGCCATTATTATTCGAGTGGTGTTTAACATTTTTCACTAAAGTACAGCATTAAAATTAGCACAGTGCAGTGCATTGACAAAGGTTAAGATTAAAACGGTTTGTGTATTAGTTTCCTCTGGGCTGTGTGATTGTGCCTACAAAGTTAAGTTGCTGTACAATTATTCCTTTAGTCGTACATAAACTTTTCTTTAGTAAAATATGTAGGTTATTATATGGTCAACCAGCTGTTTTCATAGAACCTTAGAAGTTATGCATGGAAAAGCTCCATTAAATCATCTAATCCATTATTTTATTTCTTGAACATGTTTATTACAGAACCATAGAATCACTGAAGATTAGGGTTGGAAGAGACCTCAGGAAGTCATCTAGTCCACCCCCCTGCTCAAACCAGGACCAACCCCAACTAAATCACTCCAGCCAGGGCTTTGTCAAGCCAGGCCTTAAAAACCTCTAAGGTTGGAGATTCCACCACCTCCCTAGGTAATACATTCCAGTACTTCACCACCCTCCCAGTGAAATAGTTTTTCCTAATATCCAACCTAGACCTCCCCCACTGCAACTTGAGACCATTGCTCCTTGTCTTGTCATCTGCCACCACTGAGAACAGCCTAGCTCTATAGCAGGGTTTAAAAGAGAACTAGATAAATTCATGGAGCTTAAGTCCATTAATGGCTATTAGCCAGGATGGGTAAGGAATGGTGTCCTTAGCCTCTGTTTGTCAGAAGGTGGAGATGGATGGCAGTAGAGAGATCACTTGATCATTAACTGTTAGGTTTACTCCCTCTGGGGCACCTGGCATTGGCCACTGTCGGCTGACAGGATACGGGCTGGATGGACCTTTGGTCTGACCCAGTATGGCCATTCTTATGTTCGAGCTCCATACTCTTAAGAACCCCCTTTCAGTTATTTGAAGGCTTTCATCAAATCCCCCCTCACTTTTCTCTTCTGCAGACTAAAAATAAGCCCTGTTCCCTCAGCCTCTCCTCATAATTTCTGTAGTCGGGGCACAAAACTCGACACAATACTCCAGATGTGGCCTCACCAGTGACTCATATCCAGCTTCTCACCCACTGTAATCCCCAGGTCTTTTTCTGTAGAACTGTTACTTAGCCAGTCAGTCCTCAGCCTGTAGCAGTGCATGGGATTCTTCCATCCTAAGTACAAAATTATACACTTGTCCTTGTTGAACCTCATCAGATTTCTTTTGGCCCAATCCTCCAATTTATCTAGGTCATTCTGGGCCCTATCCCTACCCTCCAGAGTATCTATCTCTACCCGCAGTTTAGTGTCATCTGCGAACTTGCTGAGAGTGCAATTCATCCCATCATCCAGATCATTAATGAAGATGTTGAACAAAACCGGCCCCAGAACTGACCCCTCTGGCACTCCACTTGATACCAGCTGCCAACTGGACATCAAGCCATTGATCATTACCCGTTGAGCCCAAGGATCTAGCCAGCTTTCTATCCACCTAGTAGTCTATTCATCAAATCCATTCTTCTTTAACTTTCTGGCAAGAATAGTGTGGGAGACCATATCAAAAGCTTTGCCAAAATCAAGGTATATCACATCCACCACTTTTTCCCATATCCACAGAGCCAGTTATCTCATCATAGAAGGCAATCAGGTTGATCACGTATGACTTGCCCTTAGTGAATCCAAGTTGAGTGTTCCTGATCACCTTCCTCTCCTCCAAGTGCTTCAAAATGGATTCCTTGAGGACCTGCTTTGTGAATTTTCCAGGGACTGAGGGGGTGGCAACCCAGGAGCAGTGATCATGAGATGGTCAAGTTCAGGATCCTGACAAAAGGAAGAAAAGAGAGCAGCAGAATACGGGCAGGATTCCCTAGGAGTCTAATATGAGCGGGGGTGGGAGGGGGAAGGTCAGGAGAAATGGCTGTATTTTAAAGAAGCCTTATTGAGGGCTCAGGAGCAAACCAACCCAGTATGCAGAAAGAATAGCAAATATGACCAGCGACTAGCTTGGCTTAACAGTGAAATCTTCAGGGAGCTTAAACACAAAAAGGAAGCTTACAAGAAGTGGAAACTTGGACAGATGACTAGGGAGGAGTATAAAAATATTGCTCAAGCATGCAGGGGTGTAATCAGGAAGGCCAAAGCGAAATTGGATTTGCAGCTAGCAACAGATGTGAAGGGTAACAAGAAAGATTTCTGCAGGTATGTTAGCAACCAGAAAAAGGTCCGGGAAAGTGTGGGACCCTTACTGAATGGAGGAGGCAACCTAGTGACAGATGATGTGGAAAAAGTTGAAGTACTCATTGCTTTTTTTGCCTTGGTCTTCACAGACAAGGTCAGCTCCCAGACTGCTGCACTGGGCAGCACAGTATGTGGAGGAAGTGAGCAGCCCTCTACGGTGAAAGAACAGGTTAAGGACTAATTTAAAAAGCTGTACATGCACCAGTCCATGGGGCTGGATGCAATGCATCCAAGGGTGCTGAAGGAGTTGGCTGATGTGATTGCAGAGCCATTGGCCATTATCTTTGAAAATTCACGGTGATTGGTGGAGGTCCCAGATGATTGGAAAAAGGCAAATATAGTGCCCATCTTTAAAAAAGGGAAGAAGGAGAATCCGAGGAACTACAGACCGCTCAGCCTCACCTCCTTCTACTTCCCCTATCAGTTCTTCCCTGAGCAGTAGATAAGGAGGAGCATGGCTCCTAGTTGGTTCCTCCAGAACCTGCACCAGGAAGTTGTCCCCAACACTCTCCAAAAACTTCCTGGATTATCTGTGCAGTGCTGTTTTGCTCTCCCAGCAGATGTCAGGGTGATTGAAGTCCCCCATGAGAACCAGAGCCTGTGATCTGGAAAGTAAGATAATAGTGCCTAACAGCCAACCAAGAATGGGTCCCACTGTGCTAAGCACTGTACAAAAATTCATGAAAGCCCATGACCTCTCCCTAAGTTTTACTAAAAATAACTGTGACAAAATGGGGTTGAGCCCAAGCCCGGGTGTGGATGCAGGAGGGTCCAGCAGAAAGTCCTTTGTGGTTTGATATACATTACATAGTTATCACATAGTAGCTATAATGTGGCATCTTTAGTCCTTCCTGGGGAGAGGTTGTCACACAAGTCACATGCAGAGCCAGTCTTGAAATTACTTTACCCACAGCAAACAGGAGGAATAATGCTCATGAACAGCCTGTTATACTATTGGGGCAACTCATTACTATGACTAAGATTATGTCACAGAGGCCATGGACATCATGGATTTTGTGACATCTGTGACCTCCATGATATTTTTCACTTCAGCCCTAAGTACAAAATTATACACTTGTCCTTGTTGAACCTCATCAGATTTCTTTTGGCCCAATCCTCCAATTTATCTAGGTCATTCTGGGCCCTATCCCTACCCTCCAGAGTATCTATCTCTACCCGCAGTTTAGTGTCATCTGCGAACTGTCAGCCAATGATCAGAGGGGTAGCCGTGTTAGTCTGAATCTGTAAAAAGCAACAGAGGGTCCTGTGGCACCTTTGAGACTAACAGAAGTACTGGGAGCATAAGCTTTCGTGGGTAAGAACCTCACTTCTTCAGATGCAAGACCAATGGGTGCCCTAGAGCTCTGAGCCACTGTGGTCGGTAGGTGCCCTCATAGCTCCCAGCCATCATCAGGGTGGGGAAGACCTGGAGGTCCCTACCATTGCAGGAGCCCCTGCAGCTCATATCCACCATGGGTGGAGTGAGTCTCACAACTTCGAGCTGCTGCGGGAGGCAGGAGCCCCCAGAGCTCTCAGCAGCTACAGGCAGTGGTGGGGGGGACCCGGAGCTCCCAATGCCAGCCCCACAGCTCCAAGTGCCCAGGGGACCCCAGAGCTTTCAGCCACAGCGGCAGTGGGATCTGGACTCCCCTGCCCCAGGCACCAGGGCTCAGGATCAACCCCATTTTGTCACAGTTATATTTAGTAAAAGTTAGGGACAGGTCATGGGCTTTCATGAATTTTTCTTTATTGCCCGTGATCTGTCTGTGACTTTTACTAAAAATAACCATGACAAACTTTTAACCTTACTCATTATGTATCCAATTACACTACACTTCCATTCCCTGAAATTTACAAATTTAAACTATGTACTATTATCTGTAGTAGGAAGAGAAGCCTGGTATGAGGCCTGAGGCCTTTGCAAAAGTAGTGATCAAAACTTTGCTAAGCAAAGTTAAGTTGTGAGCAAGAGGCAGGCCCTGCTCACAGAATCTGGCAAGAACAGGGCTGATATTGCAGAAACACACATTCCTAAGAAAGTGGTAGATACAAAACACACACACAAACCAAAGAGATGGTACCAGAAGACCTTAATACTAACGCATTCCCCAAAGATAACAGGAACACACTGACCCATCCTAAATCCTAAAGATAAGGTCAGAATGAAAGCATAATGGATCAAGATGTTTTGATCGAACCAACAGGTGCAAGGTAATGAGTGGCACTCCGATACATCAGAGGGTGTCACGTACATAAGCCAGAGAGTGCCACCCAGATACATCAGGGGGCAATTCATAGATTCAAGGACTGGAAGGGACCTTGAGAGGTCATCGAGTCCAGTCTCCTGCCCTCATGGCAGGACCAAATACTGTCTAGACCATCCCTGATAGACATTTATCTAACCTACTCTTAAATATCTCCAGAGACGGAGATTCCACAACCTCCCTAGACAATTTATTCCAGTGTTTAACCACCCTGACAGTTAGGAACTTTTTCCTAATGTCCAACCTAAACCTCCCTTGTTGCAGTTTAAGCCCATTGCTTCTTGTTCTATCCTTAGAGGCTAAGGTGAACAAGTTTTCTTCCTCCTCCTTATGACACCCTTTTAGATACCTGAAAACAGCTATCATGTCCCCTCTCAGTCTTCTCCTTGCCAAACTAAACAAACCCAATTCTTTCACCCTTCCTTCATAGGTCATGTTCTCAAGACCTTTAATCATTTTTGTTGCTCTTCTCTGGACCCTCTCCAATTTCTCCACATCTTTCTTGAAATGCGGTGCCCAGAACTGGACACAATACTCCAGTTGAGGCCTAACCAGCGCAGAGTAGAGCAGAAGAATGACTTCTCATGTCTTGCTCACAACACACCTGTTAATACATCCCAGAATCATGCTTGCTTTTTTTGCAACAGCATCACACTGTTGACTCATATTTAGCTTGTGATCCACTATAACCCCTAGATCCCTTTCTGCCGTACTCCTTCCTAGACAGTCTCTTCCCATTCTGTGTGTGTGAAACTGATTTTTCCTTCTTAAGTGGAGCATTTTGCATTTGTCCTTGTTAAACTTCATCCTGTTTACCTCAGACCATTTCTCCAATTTGTCCAGATCATTTTGAATTATGACCCTGTCCTCCAAAGCAGTTGCAACCCCTCCCAGTTTGGTATCATCTGCAAACGTAATAAGCGTACTTTCTATGCCAATATCTAAGTCGTTAATGAATATATTGAACAGAGCCAGTCCCAAAACAGACCCCTGCGTAACCCCACTTGTTATGCCTTTCCAGCAGGATTGGGAACCATTAATAACATAATTTGTTTGAGTATCTTTGGCTGGCCTAAGGGATAATGGAAAGTCCCGCTATTAACTAAGCTAGTCCATTGCAATGGGCATACATATGTTAGTGTACCTCTAAATATTGACCCAGGACATTTGGACCATGGTTCATTGACAATAAACTCGACTGAGTTCCTTCGCTACAAATGGCTGTGTATTGGGCAGTGCAGTTGAGGTCTGCTTTGCAAACTATCTGCGCAGACCTGGGACAGCAAACAGAGAGAACACACACAGTCAGACATCTAACAACACCTAACAACATTATCCATTTTCAGCATCATTTGCCACTTGCAATAGGATCAGCACTCATAACTATGTAATAAGGAAAATTTTTAAGAGTGGGGATAATTAACGATTGCACAAATTATCAAGGGAATTGATATATTGTCAATCACTTGAATTCTTTAAATCGATTGAATATGTTTCTTAAAGATATGCTTTAGCTCATCTGGAAGTTATGGGCTTGCTACAGGAAATCACTGGATGAAATTCTACGGCCTATATTATGAAGGAAGTCAGACTAGATCAGTAGTGGGCAACCTGTGGCCCACGAGTCGCAGGCGGCTCATCAGGGAAATCCGCTGGCGAGGCACGAGACTGTTTGTTTACATTGAGTATCCACAGGCACAGCCTCCCACAGCTCCCAGTGGCTGTGGTTCACTGTTCCTGGCCAACAGGAGCTGTGGGACTAGATGATCACTGGACTAGATGATCACAATGGTACCGACTGACCTTAAAGTCTGTGAATCTATGTCTATTGTCTATGGGTACCAAAACCTTCCTGTAATATTTTAGAGAAATTCCTAATTAAAATGAATTAAAGTGAGAGATTCATATTTTGTCAAGTCTCTAAAACTATTGGTTGCAAGTTGCAGAGACAATGTAGTACTGGACTAGGAGTACAAGACTAGGAGGGGTTCTCTTTCTGCCACAGTACAACTTGTTCAGGGGGATTGAAAATACATTTTGCATCTTGGGTAAACATCTGTAAAACAGATATTGTAATACTTCTCTACTTCAGAAGGGAGTCATGAGGCTCAATTAATGAGTATTTGTAAAGTGATTTAGGATTCTTGAACGAAAGTGGTTATATTCTTATTTATCGCCTACATTTAAACTTTCAAAAAGCCTTTGAAAATGTAAAGATTTGTAGGATCAGCGATATTGGTGAGGAGAAATACCATAAATATTACTTTTAATCATATTATGTGCATTTCATATTAACATCTCCATGTTTTTATTTTGTAAATATATTTTGCATACATTTTATTTAATAATGAATTTTGTATTGTAGATAGATTTTTGCTAGTTAATGATGCACAGTGTTCAGTTGTTAGCATAATTGCATTTTATGAAATATTGATGCATTGTTGTTTATAGAATATATTGTATGCAAGCAGGAAAAAAAAGTTTAATTAAGCACTAAATATATTTTGAAATAATACCTGTTGTTACTTTCAGATTCCATTAACAGATACAATAATTATACTTTTTGTTCACAGAACAGAATATTATTATTCCATAAATTACGGTGCAATACTCAAGGCAAAGTTGGCTGCAAGGCACAGCTGATATATTTGTATTACTAACATCTAAGAAAAAGGAATTATTCAAGTGAACTCCCTGGTTTTCACCAAGTTATTTTGTTTCCCAGCCTTTGCAGCAGTATCATAATCTCACATTTACAAGTCCATGGAAGAAGAATAAACCATAGTCAAAATGAGCATAGCACACATATGACAAGTATAACTAACATAAGAAAATCAAAAGTTGATTCCAGCTACAAGATTTTTGCAGCTCAGTTAAATCACTAGTAACAAAGTTTAAGGGTTGGGTTTGATTCAGATAAGCATCCAAAAGTTCATGTATATACTTGCCCGGGTTCACAGCACTGCACATCGCTTTATGCCTTTAGTTTCCATACAACAACCTTACTTCTAATCTATCAAGCTGCAGATTCATTTTATCTATGTATCATGCTGCACTGGTCATCATGGTACCTGATCAACTTATGAATTTAATTATGTTTTACAAGTATCTTATCTTATACTTATACCACATAAATAGAGGGTTTAGTTGTTGTGAGTATACTTACATAAGTATGATGTGTTTTTTGGTTTGAATCTGTTGAGATTCATGGTCATTCTACTGTGTTACAGGAATGAGTTCTATAGTCTTGTGCCACCTGCCAAGAAAACTCACTCTGGTGGATGATAGTTCCATTGTTTGAGTGGAACATGAGCAGTAATGACTGCTTATAGAAAGGCCGAGTTTTATAGCAGTAACCTAGCCCAAAACTATGGAGGGTTTTGAACATAAGGGCCTAAATTTTAATTTGATTCTATAGGCTATCAGATGTAAACATTGAGAGAACTGTATTGAAACATTTTTAAAGGGCCTCAACCAACTGTGGAAGTAAAATTGAGGGTGCATTTGAAGTGTATGCACATGATATGATTTAGAAGCTAGTGCAGCTGTGTGATGTCGAATATGACATGCTTAACTCTATAGCATTTGCACCGAGTTATTGTAGCTGTAAAATTTCAGATATAAAAGCCATCATTAAAAATGTAGCACAGTGTGGGGAAAACTTCTCTATCCTTTTTAAGGTACTGTATTTTATACAAATGACAGAGACATTAGGAGAAGGTGAGAGCAGTTGAAAGAAAGTTTTCTTGGTTTTTGTTTTGGCTGTGTCACTAGAATGTTTCAGAGTTGTTTCATTTTTATGAAAGGATAGTTTCTTCTCTTGTGTTTGAGATAAAGGTTCATGGTTTTGGTTTGGTTTTGTAGCAAGTGCATAATAATGGGATGGATCCCAATAAAATAAATTCCCACCTGTGCCGATGATGTCTCTCTGACTCACATCAAGTGATATGCCTTACTCACAAGTAGTTCTACTCTTTTCAGTGAGATTGCTCAAGAAGCAAGACACCACCCAAGTTAAGTATGGGTGTCAGGATCTGCCTAACAGGAGAAGTTTCATTTGCCAACTCTTCCATAGACTCACTATGAGCCATGGTTTTGTCACTTAGTTTGGGATTTTTAACAGCAATTAAGGGCATGTCTACACTTGCAGTGCTGGTACAGCTGCCCCGCTGCAGCGTGTGAGGTGAGGGTGCTCTATGCTGATGGAATTTTATGCTCCCATCAGCATAAAAACCACCAATGCGAGTGGCATAAGCTATGTTGGCAGGTGAAGCTCTCCCAGTAACATAGCATTGTGCACACTAGCACTTATGTCAGTGTAACTTATGTCACTCAGGGAGGTGGAATATTCACACCCCTGAGCGACATAAGTTTTAACGACATAGGCGTAGTGTATACATAGCCTTAGTGACTTATGGATTTAATTCTCATTGAAACACTGTTGTAGTTAAGCACCTAACTTGTTTACTCAATTTTGAAAATCTCTCCCTTAAGTATCTTTCTCTCTGTGTCTCAGGCTTCAGATGTGGACATTAGGGGGTTATAAATCCCTTACCTCACAGAAGTGTTTTTAGGATAATTGCATTAATTATTGTGCTCAGATACTACAGTAATAGAAGCCAGAAAGGCTGCATCTATGTCTTGTGACAGAACATGGTTACTGGAGCATTGTTGTGCTATAACCCCCTATTGTCCACATCTGAAACCCTGCAGCATGTTCCGGAGAGACAGTCTAGTGCATGAAAACTAGCATGCATGAGGGGTGTTGCTATGTACACACCTCCACTGCGGCATGGCCCTGTATCCATTCTACTGTGCAGTATGGATGGGGACAAGGGGCATGTACCAGGCCACATATATCAATATTCTTCCAGGGCCATTACCACAATGCACTGATCCCTTTGCTGCCTGACCCATACCCAAAGGTCCTTGACTTCCATTCACCAGTGGTCATAGTAACCTGCTCTGAGCATTTCAGAACAGTTTTCTGCTAACTCTATTGATCAGTACAGGTGCTCATGGTCCAAAAGCAGCCTCCTGGTCTCTGGAGCACACCTGGGTGCTGATTAATGTGTACGCCGTCCTCCATGACTTTGACCGGATTGGCAATCTTCTACTGGGAGATTTCACAGAAGCTGGAGAAAGCAGGAATTCACCGGATTTCATCCCAGTGCCAGGACTGCATGAACCACCTCAGGTTCCTGTACCAAACTGCAATAATCATGGCAAGAGGGGACCTAGCACATGGCCTTGCTCAAATGAACTGGATGGGGGGCTCTCCAGGGCTGCCAGTACAGAGCCTGAAATGACTCGTGACTTTCCCTTCTTGGCCCCACTGGCCTCATCGTATGACAGGATGCAAATGAGGGGCAGGGTGAGGAAGCAGCAGAGACCTCAGAGGAAGTACTGGAGGAAGCCTTGGGAGACATGAAGCTTTTAAGATCCCTTCTCCACTACCCAACCAAACAGTCACCACTGGAAACCATGTGAGTACTCATGTCATGGGAATAATTATGCATAGCACCCGGTATGTGCTGTGAGCAACACAGTCAGAAAACTTTGGGAGGAAGGAATGTTGGAAGTCTCATACAGAACTTTTTTTTTAAATTACTTAACAATGCTTAAGGGCTTCCCATAAAACCACCTGAAACAGAACAGTTAACATATAACAAAAACATCCCTCAGCAATGCCCTTAATGTCCATTAAAAAAGTGCATCGTGTGTCTGGTGTTCCAGGAGGGCCACACAGAGATTACTCCATCAGGGCAAACAGCAAAGAATGGGACAGACAATCCCCAAACCCGATGGTTATTTTTAAAACTGAGATTCACCATGCCAGCAACAAATCAGCTTCTACAATAGCTTACTGGTTACCCAGAAGCCAGAAATACAGTTCCCTTAAAGCAACCCAGCCTTGAGTGCCCAGACAGCCAAGTGAAATATGATGAGGATTACTGAAAATCTTGTTCATCATAGAAAAGGTCTATCAATCCTAAAGGATCGGGCACATTACCCACCAGGTTAATGAATATTTCAGATCTTACCAACATACATACTTACAGCCAATTTTTATTAACTAAACTAAGATTTATTAAAAAAAGAAAAGAGAGAGTATTGTGGTTAAAAGATCACTATACATACAGATATGAGTAAAGTTCTTAGGTCCATGTCAGTAGAGATGTTAATAGAGATGGTGAGCTTTAGAGTTGCAAAGCCTTCTTTCAGAATTAGTCCATAGGTTATAGTCCAATGATCTATATCAGGGTGACTCAGTTTGTAGCTGGGGACCGTAGTCTTGCAACTCAAACTTCCCTGGGTGAAGTTTAAGCAGATCTGAGATTACTGGATCAGGCTCTTGACATCATGCAGTCCTTGGGTGAAGCATTGTGGATTTGAAGTAGAATTACCTATTTCCTATATATACAGGTAACTAGTTGCATTCATCAACATAAAGTAATTATCCATTAAGCAGTTCATAGACAGTTTACTACAGACTTCAAAGGACATATAGACAATGATATAGTTATACCTAAGTTTCATCTAAATGTTAGTTTTACCTTTTTGATCTCTTAATCAATAGACTATAGGATTTGTCTGTTTACATGGTTATCATCTAGATAAGTAAACACATACAATTAGTATTACTTCTACTTTTCTAACGATACAGGTTTTCATTTCAAAGCTCTAGTCCAGGGGTCGGCAACCTCTGGCATGTGGCTCGCCAGGGTAAGCACCCTGGTGGGCCGGACTATTTTGTTTACCTGCCGCCTCCGCAGGTTCGGCCAATTGCGGCTCCCAGTGGCCGCAGTTCACCGCTCCAGGTCAATGGGGACGTCTGGAAGCAGCGCGGTCTGAGGGATGTGCTGGCCGCGGCTTCCCACCACCCCCATTGGCCTGGAGCACAGAACCACGGCCAGTGGTTGCTGACCCCTGCTCTAGTCTATCTACAGTAGAACCTCAGAGTTACGGACACCTTGGGAATGGAGGTTGTCCGTAATTCTGAAATGTTTGTAACTCTGAACAAAGTGCAGTTCGGGCTCCAGATCCAGCAGCTGGCACTCCAAGCCACACTTCAGCAGCAGCTGAGCGGCTTCCCACTCAGCCCTGGCATGAGTTTGCAAGCTTGTCGTGTGTGTGTGTGTGTGTGTGTGATCGCGCGTGTGTGTGAAAACAGTGCATCCCCCTCCCAGTGAGGGGGGAGGGAGGTGTGAAACCCAAACAGACCCCCAGTGCTGCTTCTGTTCTTCTGGCTCTGGCTGTCTTGGGCTGGCAGCCCCATCATCTTGCTGCAAGTGGCTGCCCCAGGCGTGGCGGGGGGAGGTGGGGAGAGGCAGCCCAGATGTACTTACCTTTAAGATGCAATACAGGCACAGTACAGTATTTGCCTTTTATTTTTGTCTCGGTTGCTGCCTGATTGGTTACTTCCAGTTTCACATGGTGTCCAGTTGACCAATCAGTCCGTAACTCTGGTGTTCATATCTTTGAGGTTGTACTGTAACATTAAATGGTCCGAATTACCATTTACATTCTTTTCTAACATGTCCTTAATGATTGAATATGGGTCATATAGCCTGATATTTGCTTGCCCCTGTCTGGCTTAATGTCACACCATGCCCAAAGGTGTTCTCCTTGAGGGATCTCCGCCAATTGTCTGCTTTAAGTTAGTACATTAATGCCAGCTGCAGGGGATCAAAACCCACAATGGAAGTATGTGACGATGACATATGGGTATGTGGGGTCCCCCAAAATAAATGTAATCACAGAAACACAGTATGTAATCATGTCAGTTTCAGAGAATAAAATCTCTTCTTCCCTCCTTTTGTACAACCCCAATCTCCTAAGCACCCTGGCATCATGGGTCTTTTCCATGTGTCCAATATTTCTGTTCATGAAACAACCCCTGTTGACCACTAAACTTTGAAGAACTAATAAATAGTAACCTCTTTGACTCACATATTCACTAGCTTGTTTTGGCAGGCAAAATATAGGGATGTGTGTTCTGTTGATGGCCATCACACAGTTTGGAAACCCCATCTGCTGAAATCCCACAATAATTTCAGGGATGTGGTTAACAGCAACAATGCTTGGGTACATCACAATATAGATAGCCTGGCAAACCTGAACAACCACTGTCCTGACAGCTGATTTCCCCACCCTAAATTGGATTGCAATTGACCAGTAGCTGTCAAGTGTTGCCAGTTTCCAAGGGGTGATAACCACCTGCTTCTGCACTTGTATGAAATGGTGCTGGAGGATTTGTGGTTTCTGAAACGGTGCTGGAAGAGTTGTGTAAATTCCGTGAACAACTAATGAAGATCTGCTTCCTCATTCTGAAGTTCTGCAGCCACTAGTTGCCATCCCCTGTTTCCAAGACGATGAGGTCCCACCACATTATCCTGCTTTTCTGGGACCTGAAGCAGTGGTCCACTGTTACAATCCCAGCCAGGGCATGGCATACCATTGTAATCCCAGCACTCAATACAATTTGAGTTCTTGTGGTTCTTTGGGACCACAGTGGATTTTCATTTCCCCTCTGAGTCAGCCATCTTTGCCATCTCAGTGTTTTCTGGACCATATCCATCCAGTATCTAGTACTGCACCACACGAATATTTGTACAGAGATCAGTAGTAAGAGCAGAACCACATCATCATACACTTCTTCCTTGTCTCCAACACAGTTTGGCAGATGACTGGGAGCTGCCATCACCAAATGTGTGATGGCAGCGTACAGTACCCGCAACACACAACAAGGCAGTACCTAGGAGCATCTCCTGTGGTGCACAGGACTCTGGGGTACTATCCCTGAAATGATAGCACTACTGTTACATAGTGAAATGGGGTAGTGTGGACATTGGTATATACTTGTGCACAGTCTGTGCCCATGCCTAGCTCAGCATATGTGGACATTCATTGTGGGTACAGGGTACATGTGCTAGCAGTACATGGACAAGTACTCAGGGAAGCCGCAAACCCTAGATAGATAGATAGATAGATAGATAGATAGATAGATAGATAGATAGATAGATAGATAGATAGATAGATAGATCCAGCAGAACCCACTAGATCAATATTGCAAGTCAGCAACGGGTAGAATGAGAGAGGGAGCTGCAGGTTTCTTTCCCCAAACATTGAATTAATCTGATTGGAGAATGTGTTTGAAGAGGGAGGAGTTTCAGTGTCTCTTTGGAGCTTATATTAAATGACATAAAAGATAATGAAGGACAGGTGAAGACTTTCACAAAAAGCTGTAAAAATTGAAGGATGTGTTGAACAATTTCAAAGTGAATTATAATTTGTTACTAAAGATCAAGAAACTATTAAAAATGAGTTCGACATTCTAAAACCAGCCTCTGGGTCTTTAATTAAAGAGAATACACAGGAGAGAGATTCAAAAGTGTAGTTTCTATTAAAGGCCCCAGAGGTTTTGGAGAAAATTTTGGATGAACAATCTGATCCACAAATTGGAGTGGAAATTTTTTTTTGAATATCACATCTATCTATAAATAATCAGGATTACTCTCAGGATGGAGATGAAAGAAAGCAACCCTCTGATCTATCTCATTGTCTGTCACTCCTTCATTTTCCTATACACTGTTTTTGATAAAGGATGGATTCTGCAGGCTGTGAAAGCAAAAAAAGGCTGGTGCATTTAATTGATATACATATGTTATCCCAAAGATGCCAGGACTACTTTGAATATCGAGCATCCATATTTTACTTTCCAAAGTTCCAGGCTATTTTCAAGGGTGATCTTTTATTTTTCATTGACTTTGAGGCCAAAAGATTATTAGAGGTTAAGATCTGAACACCGAAAGGCCAAAAGGAAGTGGAAGAAGGATAACAGATTTTTGAATTTTGTGGCTAAAGATATCTCAAAAGTTCTTATTTATCAGATTTTTAATAAAGCTTTTTCTCTTTAATGTTATTGTGTGATCACCTTTTCATATGGATTGTGGAAAAGCTAGTGTTGTGGGATCTATTGTTGTTTAATTTATATAGTATCTAAAATATATATTCCTCAGTCTTCCACTTATTTACTGTGGTTTATAACTGATCATTCAATGTACTTGTTTCTCATTTTAGAGCCAAATTCTGATAAACTTACTCATGTGGGATAGCCTCCTTTCTCCACAAATAAATCAATGGGGCTATTTGTAAAGTAAGATACCTTTCAACATGCATGAGGAATAAGTATCTGGCTCTCAATGAAGTTCTATTGAATAAACTGTTCTTTGTTTTACATGTTCAAATAAATAACAAAAAGGAAAAGCATTTATTTTGCATTTGAGGCAAAGGGTGAGGATCTTATTTTTTTCTGAATTAGTTCATCCCACCATGTGTACAATTTAGAGTATTTAACAGCCCAAAAGAACTGCCTTGAAACTCTTTCTCCATTTCTCACTCTCTCTAACTTTTCTTTTATAAAGACCATGGCCCATATCATGAGCTGTGCCAGAGTTAAGACTCATTGGTGGCACTCAGGTGGTGCATGTGAGGCCTATGGGAGGCCAGTATCTGGCCCCAAGAGTCATGGCCTGTGTCCTTTTCTCTCACATGGTGTGCAAACACATTTAAGAGGGATTTTTGCCAATAACAGGTGTTTTCAATAATAGTTTTGAGTTTAAAAGTGTGACAAAACCCCCAGAATTCCTGATATTTGAAATGAATATACACATGGTCATTGATAATGAATGCCAGGAGGGACATTACTGATCAAAGACTACATGAGAGTACAAAGGAAGTCAGAGGATGTGGGAGGTGAATGTTTGGAGTGATTGAGGTTAAGATAAGTCATTAGGGCTTTGCTCCGACCAGTTAGTGTTAATGACTCAATTAAATGAACACATAGAATAGCTTGTCTTGAGCATCACACCTCCATAATTTATTTTTAATACTGGAAAATCACATACTTCATATTAAAAAGTACAGGGATATCCTGCAGCCTATAATATCATTGCTTCTAAACTAAATTTAATCAAACATGTTAAATGTTCAGCATCTCATTGAGTAGACATTGACCATTAAATTTTATTTAGGCACTAAGGCCCAATCTTGCACAATGCTCCCACTTACTAGAAGATTTGCCTGAGTAAGGACTACAAGATCAGATTATAAATTAAGTGGTGAGCTGTCCTTGACAAATTTGACAAGGAAGGACCTTTTTTTCAGGCAACGATTTTATATAAACTTGCACAAGTACATCTCTACTGAGAACACAAGTCAGCTTTTATACATGCACATGGCAAGATAGATGCTTACATAGCCATAGGTACATAGACGCTCACTACATGTAATAATGCAGATACAATGCAGGTATGCTATTGTGTGCTCAATTTGTTTCTAAAAATTAGGCTTCTAAACACTGCCATTTTTTCTGATAGCTATGTGTAAAAATCAAACCAAAGAAACAAACAATGAAGTAAGTACCCAAAATATCATTCTTTCATACCACTATATGTCCAAAACAGCCAAACAAAATTTTATCAAACTTTGCAGATCTTTCTTCTGAGACGATGTGTGTGAAATTTCAGTACACAGTGTAATTTTTCCCCATAATATGTGAATGCACCTAGAAATGGGGACATAATTAAAGTAGCTTCTGAAAGGAAACTGTAGCACTAATAGTCTGACACTGTCATAACCAGAGTCAATACTGTTACATGTTCTAACAATTCATTAGGAGGTAGCTAGCACACTGTTAATATAGAAATGAAAAATCTTTCTTATTTTTTTTAATTTCCTTTTTCAGAATATTAATAAGGGCACTGTATATAATATACATTATTATTTTGTAGCTGTTTTTAGATTTATTTTTGTATGAATTTCTTTTTTTATATATAACATAGATTATGGGCAAGATTTTTATCTAACTTGTTCATCCCCAGATATTTATTAGTGTGGAGGTGCAAATGACCCTTTGTGCATAATTACCACAAATGTCCATGCACAAACAAATTCACTTTCTGCTTAAGTGCATATAATTTTGAAAATATGAGTCTTCTTATTACCCATCTGAATGATAAACTAGGGATAGAATCAGGAAAAGACAATGGCATCACTAATTACTAGATTAATGCAAGATTTTTAAAAAAAAGTTCAGGGACCATTTGTAAGAGGTGCTCTGTCCAACTCCTAAGGTATATTTAGAAGGGTTCCAAATCCAAAGGTCATTATTTAGACTTATTTGCTTTTAATCTAATTACCTAAACACACAAAAAGACATTTGTAAAGTACTGTAATTAAATTGCTGATGTGATAACAGAGAATTGCGTTAGGGGGAAGGGAGGCAAGTGAACACAAAGCAAGCAGTAAGTGAAATTGAAAAGGGTTTGGATTTACTCTGTAAATGGGCTGACAAAGAGAATGAAATTTAATGTTGACAAATATAAAGTAATGCACACAGGGTTCAAAATTCATAAAGTCAAGCACAGAATGAATGCAATTGAACTAGAGCAAGAGAACTTTGAAAGTGACCTTGGAGCTATTGGAGACTTCTCCCTCAGCATGTCTAGACACTGCAAAGAAGCACATAAAAATACCAAGAGAAAGCTAGGATATACACAGCTAGTGGTGGAATATTCACAACATGTCACTCAGTGTATTTTATATAAGGGTGGTAGTTTACATATGTATACCTATTGTAGAAGTAACATTCAATCACAGCAAAAATGGGTGTTCTTAAAAACTTGACAGTTACAACATAAAGACGGGATGGGTCTGAATTTTGTAAAAGGTACTGGGATAGTACAATTCTTAAAACAATCTGGAAATAAATTATCATCCCCTTCTCCATCCATACCAGTATCTCTTCCAAGGACATTTTCTTTTTCTGTCTTTCTCATTCTGGCCAGTGTAAAAGAAAAAAAAATTATAAATGCTAAAATTGATTACCAATTTTTTATTGACAATGTGATCATCAAACTTGAGTGGGAGACTGAAAGGCCAGGAGCCAGAGAACTGCCAAGGGAAGTACAAGAGTTGACCAGAACAGGGGAAATGAGGCAGTGGCAAAGTCACAGTCACACTCACAATTCATTATTGTCCATGTGTTGCTCATGTACTATGGCAATAAGCATTTCAGAAAACCAAATAAACAGACAAACTACATGACTGCATATTTATGTCAATTTCATAGATTTTTGAGGCCAGAAGGAATGGGTTGTGATCATCTAGTCTGAACTCCATTGGCCCTATAAAACAGGCCAGAGGACATCCCTGAATTAATTCCTGTTTGAACTAGAGCATATCTTTTAGGGGAAAAAAATCCAATCCCGATTTTAAAATTTCCATCCACAAAAATAATAAAAATAAAATTAAAATCCACCACAACCTTTGGTAAATTGTTCCAATGGTTAATTACTCTGACTATGAAAACAATTCTACCATTTTTCTTGTTTCCCAGGGAAGCCACAATAGGAACACGTTGTAATACAGGTATGGTTAACTCATCCAGTGACCTAAAAACTGCTAAACTTGGAGAGGTTTCATTATTTACAAAGTTTGGCTATTAAGGCTCTCAGAACTAAATTCAATACCTAAAATCCATAGGTAATTGATCAGTACATGCAGGCAAATAAATGAAAGACAAATGGGATGGATTTAAGTGGCAGGCCACAACTTTCTTTATTCTACACTGGGAATGTCATTATATACCCCACCTCCCTCTGTTTCCTAACAGGCATTTAATTGGATCTAGTGCCGTATTCAGAACTCTCACAATACAATCAATAATTCAGAGTAGACCTGCCTGGGCCCACCCGTATGACTCAGCTCCCTTCTGAATCATCTCACCTTCTGGGTGGGGGTAAAAGTTCCCAAGGGAGGACCTCAGGCCAAAAAAGACTTCAGGTCTCCTTTTTCCCATGAGCAAAAAGATGACAAGCATACTCCTGGGTCTTATTTACTTTTGAGAACTATACCATTTTCTCCTTTTCCTCTCTGGCCTCTAGGCACACGAGCAATTAGTATCTTCGCACCCTCACCAATACTGCCCAGTAGCTATTTCCTGCCTGATCCATTCCTTAAGGTCACAGAGCCCTATGTCAGCTCCCTGCCCCTGACAGGTGGACTCCATCATTCCTAAAAAGCTTGTGCTTAGTATATTGTATGTCCTTGTGTGGCATCACTGAACAACCTACCCCCAGAATTATCCTACTTGTTTCACAGTTCACATGTTTTTCTACCCTGTTGATATGGGCTAGGCCAACAGCTCCTCAACAAACTTGTCTTGAGAGTATCTAACAAGAGGCTTTAACTCTGAAAAGCCTGGGCCAACATAAGTAGTCAAGTGGTGTCTTGACACACAAGAGCCAGTCTCTTAGCCCACACCTCCAACTAAAGGAAGGTTACAAACCTGATAGAGGGCAGCAAACTCCGAGCCCAGCCATGCATACTTTCATTTCATCCTCCCCCTACCTGACTGCTGTGTCTTTGTACTTCTCCTGCAATCAATCAAAATTCCTTCCAAATAACTGTGGGGAGGGGCATTTTCTTAATGAGAGAGAAATGATCAGACAAAAAAAAAAGTTTTAATTTACCATGTGCACACAGTTCCTTTTATTGATTTCAGCAACAATGGATAAAAATTGCAAAATCATCAACAAGGTTTCCATAGACATAATACCATTCTCACAGCTCCAGCCAAAAAACAAAAAAAAACAACTTTGGATGAATGTCAAAACTCCCACTGACTTCAGCGGGGCCAGAAGTCCTCCCTCTGTATTTATATAGTTCTGCCAAACTATAGCTAACCATTGGCCGTCAGCTGCTGCATAATTCTCAACCCTACCCATCACATGATCATTTATTTGTCCTAAATCCTGAGCTTGCTTTGGCTATTTGAGTTCAGTGAACACAAGGGCTTGAGTGTCAATTGCTAACAATCCATTAGTAGTTGTCATCTGTTTTTTCTATTTACCCATCAGTGAGTGTATCTGCAATGACCATTAATGGTTTCTGTTGGTTACCATCTCAAATAATTTATTCTAATGATTTAATTGACTCCATACCTTTACCAATCTGGCCATCATATTATAAAACTTTAGGAATGTTGGTTGAGTTATAGTAAATGGGCGAAAGTTCTAAAATAATTATGAGAGATAGTGCTATGTTTCAACAAAAGATGGAAAATCTGGAAAATAATCTTAACAGTTGCAATCTTTAAGTAGTGGGTTTTTGTGAAGGTTTGGTGCGAGATGATGCTTGTAATCTTTTACCTCCCATGATAGAATCTTTTCTTCAGAAAAAAATTAATCCACATTTGCAGATAGCTAAAGCTTTCAGTGTTCCATTTAAATGTGTAGCTTCGAGGTACCAGAGGAGTCATCACCTAAATGGGCTTTATGTCATATTCTTATCATAACTTTCACCTCATTTCACTATAAAGGCTGTATTATGTCTGAGGTTTGGAAATGTCATGGCACTGCTGCATAACTTTCTAGAGAAAAAATGCACATCTTCTTTAATGTAGACCAAGCAATACAATCTTAGATAACAAAAAATCAATGAAATTGAAATCTGAGATTGCTTCTTTATGAATTAATGTTAATATTTTGTTCCCTGCTAAGCTCCATTTTATTACAGATTGGAAAAAATGTGTTTAATGAGCATGAGACACAGCTATTTTCCTTAGCAGAATTTAAAACATGTACTGTTAGGAAAGGTGACTTTGTGTGATACACACTCTGTGAAGACAAATGACAGGTCAAATGTACGTGTAAAATTTTGTGAGCATCTTATTTATGATTTAGCTCTGTTTAGTCCATTTAGGGCAATATTGGAGTTAGCAAGATTTTATTCTGAATTTTATACGGATTTCTATTTTATTATGCAATACATTAATTTATAGTCTCAGTCTTTAAATATATACATATATATGAATATGTATGTGTATGTGTTAGATAAACAAAATGTTAAACCTTGAATCTAGATAAAATGATGAAAAAATAGCTAAATACCAGGTTACTTTAAAAAACATTTACTGAGGAGGGAGAAGGATTTAAACTCACAATTCTATCTCCTACTCATATTTTTTTTTAATAATCTGACAGAGGGACAATGTTCTCAAATTGTATTTATGAGTGCTTTCTTTCATCTTTCATCCAAACTGTAGATCCTTTGCTACAAACTAAACTTATATTTACCTTTCTGTCATTACACAAAGTTTGTTTCAGGAATATTTAAAACCTAATGCAAAACATCTCCTGATTAATTTGTGGAAGACATGGGGCAGTCAGTGCATATATGGAGCCTTTTCCATTGATCAAATGTCCTCAACCCAGCTGAATAGTGAAATGTATATAAAGCTTATAAAAAGGAACTATCAATGGGTATTGCAAGCATAAAACAAAACAAAATTAGATTTATCTCCAGGAATCTTTCAATCTAATGGACTGTTTAGATAGTCATTTTACTGTAGTTTGCATACTTTGGTGATGGCAACTCGCCAGTTGTTGTATGTACAACACCAACCACTTTTCTTAATTTAGCCCATGAAAAACCTGCTAATGAAATAAAGCAATACCAGTAGTTGTAATGTATTTTAATGCTATTAGAAAAACTTAAATCAGATTAAACTGTACTCAGGAGTAGCCCTAGCCATTTTGCCAGCCAATGTGGAAAACATTTTTGGCGCCCCCTCTACCACTCCACAAGCAGCCAAGCAAAAAAGAAAACAAAAACCAGCAGAAAGAAAGAAAGAAAGAAAGAAAGAAAGAAAGAAAGAAAGAAAAGCTTGCCAATTAGTGGAGTAAAAATGGACCACCAATGAGAGCAGAGCAGAAAAACAAAACAAAACAAACACAAAAATCCAAGCAGCACAATGATACAGAACTCCCTGGAAGTTGGTGCCCAGGGCAACCTCCCTGCTTTCCTGCCTCTGTAACCAGCCCTAACTGTACTCTAATGAGCACGGTTTAGTTAAAAAAACACTGAAAACGTTAACGTGTATATTAAAGCATCAGAATACCCTTAAAATGCATATACTTTAACAAAATATGACCAGAATCTATATCACTGTGATATTGTAATAGGGCCTTCATTCTGGGAATGCCTGTGAACATCCCAGTTCTCCTGTTAAGGACCTTTGCCCTTTAAGGAGAAGAATTTTGGGGAATATAGTGGTTCCTCAGGAAGGCCTAATCGGAAATGTAGTCCTGGATCACATGTAGACTGAGAAGGAATCATATGTATATATAAAGAGCTGGCTGCAGCCCCAAAAAGTGAAAGTCCTTCCAGGAGCAGAAGTTGCTGGTGAGTCTCTCCAATAAGGGAACCCTGGAAGATGATATGGCAACTGGAGTTGGAGAAGGAAGACACCTGGAGGCCCAGTGACAGTACTACTTGTTGTTTGGGGTTCACATGGGGGATTTTAACAAGGGAAGATGGGAGGAGGGGGGAAGTACCTGCTTCAGACCTTATATAAAAGGATAAGTGCAAGCTGAGCTTGGGGAGGGGTTGCAGGAACTGTATTTTGGGGGTTAAATTTTTGCTTTTCTGTGGAAAGGAGAAAACTCTTTTGGAAGTGTGACCAGAAAGCTGTACCTAATAAATCTCCTTACCAGTCTACTAACTTGAGTAGAGGCATCCAAGGAGCAAGGTAGTGGGGAAACTGAGATGGTGGAACACCCAGCAAAGAGATGAAATAGCTCCCTAGTACAGATACTATCTTTGCTCAATGCTCTCACTCAGGAGAGAGAAAATGGTGAGAATTCTTCCATACACACAGGGAAAAAAAATTAATGGCTTCCACAAGGGAATCCCTGCACCTCAAGGGAAGTATTCCAATGTGAATTGTGATGGGCACAGCCCCCATAAGTGATGAATTGGCCTATATAGCAAAAATCTCTATCCAGAGCCAGGGCCGGCTCTAGGTTTTTTGCCTCCTCAAGCAAAAAAATATTTGGATGCCCCCCCACAACAGCCCTGGGCTCTCCCCCTTCACCCCACCTGCACCCCCTGCCGCCCCAGCCCTGGGCTCCCCCTCACCAGTGCTGATTCCTCTCGCTCCCCACTCACCTCCAGCCAGTCCGGTGCTGGCAGGGTCAGGGTAAGCAGCGGGGCTCCTGGGACGCGCCTCAGCCCAGGATCCCTCCAGCCAGGGCTCCCACCTCCAGGACCAGCCAGGACCTGGGACGGCAGAGCTGGGGGACCCCCCCCAGCAGGGGGCAGAGGAGCCCGGGCAGAGCAGCCCCAGAGGGAGCGGAGCCCCGGTGAGCAGGACGCGAGCCCCGCATGGCAGCGCCCGGCCCTTTATGGCCCTGCTGCTGCTTCTGGCCACCCTGCTGCAGTCCCTGGGTGGCTCGGGCAGCTTTGCCCAGCCCCGGCTGTGGCACGGAGGGCGGCCACTCTGCGGCATCTGCAGGCGTCTCCGTGTGCCCCGAGGGGCAGCCCCCAACCACAGTGTCCCCCTCTAGGAGCCTGCCTGGCCCAGCCACAAGGTGTGGGCGTTGCTCCCCCGCGGCACGAACCGCAGTGGCCCCAGGGCGTCGCATTGCTGCTGCCAGGGCCAGCTCTAGGCTTTTGCCGCCCAAAGCAAAAAAAAAAAAAAAAAAAAGATGGGCAGAATGCCGCCCTTGAAAATGTGCCACCTCAAACACGTGCTTGGTTTGCTGGTGCCTAGAGCTGGCCCTGTCCACAGCCCATGGCACAACTGAGAGGCAAAAACATTAATAATGTCCTGGAGGGCAGAACAACAGTAGGTATTGAGACCATGATTTATCTGTGTGAAACAGGAGTAGTGGAGAAACACCTCTGCATGAAAGTCTAGGCCCATTGTTCTATGGAAACCATAGAAATCCTACAAATGAAACACTTAACATTTCTCAGACTGAAAAGGAGAATTTTCCCACAGCACTTGTACTGCATAAATTAGAAAACACAGTACTCCACTCCAGGAGCCTGAATTATGTCTGGGTTACTCCAGTTTTATGCTGGTAGCACTCCATTGAAATGAATGGAATTACAGCTGTGCGAAACAAAAGTGACACAGTGCTGAATTAGTCCCCTGACTGTTATTCAATATCTATGAGTCTCACTTTCATTTTCATCTTACAAAAAGTACAAAGTAGACTTTAATTAGATGATTTTGGCATCATTTAATATGGAAAGCAAAAGAAGAGTAATGTTAGTGGTTTCTAGTTGTGAGGCACTTTTATTAAGGAAAATTTAAGTACTAAGTATTGTGGAGTATAAATGCTTGAGTAGGGTGGAAAACATAACCTGTGTCCCGGGGATATTCTGAGTTTGAGATTTTGTTTTGTTCTGAATTGGAATGAAACACTGACCTTTGGAATTTCCTGCAAAAGCAAATATTCCAATTTGGGAAATGTACCATTGCCACCCACACCATCTGTCCCAAGTCCCTATGTCCCCAGTTTGTTCCTTTCACCCTGAGAAAGCCCTGGCCTGGTGGCAGGAGGGAGGTGGGAATGGGGGAAAGTCCCCTGGCAGATGATGGGAGGAGTCATTGGGGAGAGAAACCCTGGGCTGGTGACAGGAAGGAAAGCACTAACCACAGTGGGAAGGAATATAACAACCACCACCACTCTCTCCATTGAAACATTTTGTCAAAATCAAAATGTTCCTGTGAAACATCATGATTTTGACAAAACAGCATATTTTTACAAAAAAAACTGTTCCAGTGGAAATCTTTCAACCAGCTGTAACTACTTCTATATGACAGTATAGTAGTGGCTCTGCTTTTGCTAGCTGAACTTTGAACAATATTTAGTGATTTTAAAAATATATATATATATCTAAGATTAATATTTTATAACAGCCTACTTGGGATACACATCCTTAGCAACAGAATTAGACTCCTCCAAAGTCAGTGTCTATGTATTCCATAAACCGTAAAAGGATCAATGGAAAACTCTACTGAGTGTCTAACTGGCTACCTGCCAATCTCTGCAAAAGAGAAAGATTACTCTGGGGCACTATATTATATCCCTTACTCTGTTTAGGAATTGTAACTGCTGTACTACATCATCATGCAGTTAGACATTTGCCAAGACCAACTCCTTTCTTTTGTAAAAGGCTTCAGATGCCAATGACATATTTGACGAAAAAGAACAATCCTAAATGTGTTTACAAGTGAATACAGGCCTCAAAGCGGTAGTATTTCCTACCTTTGGCCTCTTGCATAGCTGTGTGATACTAGAGTAGCTCATACTAACCATGGATTACATTACCCCAGTCTCCGCTTGCTTTCTGACTTCCTCTTTTTCTTTTAAAGGAACTTTAATTTGAAAGAGTCTCACTGGAGTGGCTCCATGGATCTGAACAGCAACATAGTAATGACAAAAATCACAACGTTTTGCTTTATTTCTAATCAAATTATAGACATGAAGCCTCATAATCCCAGTTGTTTTGTGTGGGAGATGATAACTGCATTGATCACAGCACTACAATCAGGGCAGCGTAGCCAGCTGTGTTTAGTCCTGCACAATAAAACCAGGTTCAGTGGCAACCCCACCAAAGGAAATGCAAACCATTTGACAGTCTATGGATTATGGGGATGGGTGGTTTAGAAATGCACAAATGGAAATGTAAACCCTGTGACACTCTGTATCTCAAAATAGTACTGTGGAACCCCCATATTCACCACTGTGATATGATTATGATATGTTTTGTACAAAGTATCCCTTGCAAGGTATTATTTAATAAGTCTTGATTTGTTGAACATTAATAGCCTGTTGGATTGTATATACTATCATTGTACGTGAAGTTATGAAGTATTGCTATATGAGTTACTGGAATATGTTGTGAGGTTGGTAGACTCCAACAGCTGGCCTTTCAGAAGCAACAAAGGAACAACTATCACTGCCCAGGCAGGCATTGATGGTCCATCAAGAAAAATCCACTCTCAGAGAGACTTCTCAGAGAGGGCACACATGCCCTGAGGACTGCCTAAGCCCCACGTCACAGCAAGGATCTTTCTAGCAGCTGGAAGAAAGTATAAAAGAGGGATAGTGACATCACTTGGCCACTCTCGTTCCCCATCTCAACACCTGAAAGATCGTCTGGAAGACAAAGACTTTGAACTGCGGAGATTGGTCCCAGGCTAGGAGAGGAATCCAGTCTGTTAAGAATGGTAACATCCCTGTAACCATTGGGGATGAGAAAGTACTCGATCAAAATTCTACTTAGTTTGTAAAATTTAGACCGCAAATTTATTTTTATTTCCTATCAAACCAACTTTGATTTCTATGCCTGATACTTGTAATCACTTAAAATTAGGGCTGTTGATTAATCGCAGTTAACTCACGTGATTAACTCAAAAAATTAATTGTGATTAATGAAAGTTTTAATCACACTGTTAAACAATAGAGTACCAATTTAAATTTATTACATATTTTTGGATGCTTTTCTCCATTTTCAAATATATTGATTTCAATTACAAAGCAGAATACAAAGAGTACAGTACTCACTTTATATTATTGTTTTTATTACAAATATTTGCACTGTAAAAATGATCAACAAAAGAAATAGTATTTTTCAATTCACCTCCTACAAATAGTGTACAATCTCTTTATCGTGAAAGTGCAATTTAGAAATGTTGATTTTTTTTGTTAGGTAACTGGACTCAAAAACAAAACAATGTAAAATTTTAGAGCCTACAAGTCTACTCAGTCCTACTTCTTGTCCAGCCAATCACTAAGACAAACAAGTTTCTTTACATTTACGGAAGATAATGCTGCCCTCTTTTTATTTACAATGTCACCTGAAAGTGAGAACAGGCATTCGCGTGGCACTTTTGTAGCTGGCATTGCAAGGTATTGACATGCCAGATATGCTAAACATTCATATGCCCCTTTATGCTTCAGCCACTTGACCCAGGGTTTAAGAATCTGAAGTGCCTTCCAAAATCTGAGAGGGGATGAGGTGTGGAGCATGCTTTCAGAAGTCTTAAAAGAGCAACACTCCAATGTGGAAACTACAGAACCCGAACCACCAAAAAAGAAAATCAACCTTCTGCTGGTGGCATCTAACTCAGATGATGGAAGTGAACATTCATCGGTCTGCCCTGCTTTGGATTGTTATTGAGCAGAACCTCCCATTAGCATGGATGGATGGCCTTTGGAATGGTGGTTGAAGCATGAAGGGACATCTGGCATGTAAATATCTTGCGACTCTGGCTACAACAGTACCATGTGAACACATATTCTCACTTTCAGGTAACATTGTAAACAAGAAGCAGGAAGCATTATCTTCTGCAAATGTAAACAGACTTGTTTGTCTGAGTGACTGACTGAACAAGAAGTAGGACTGAGGGATATGTAGGCTCTAAAATTTTACATTGTTTTATTTTTGAATGCAGTTATTTTTTGTACATAATTCTACATTTGTAAGTTCAACTTTCATAATAAAGAGATTGTATTTCAGTACTTGTATGAAGTGAATTGAAAAATACTATTTCTTTTGCTTTTATAGCACAAATATTTGTAATTAAAAATAAATATAAAGTGAGCACTGTACGCTTTGTGTTCTGTGTTGTAATTGAAATCAAAATATTTGAAAATGTAGAAAACATCCAAAAATATATAAATAAATGGTATTCTATTATTATTGAACAGTGTGATTAATCGCACAATTAATCACAATTAATTTTTTTAATCGCTTGACAGCCGTACTTAAAAATCTCTCTTTCTGTAATTAATAAATCTGTTTATATTTTACATAAAACAGTGGGGTTTTCATTGAAGTGTTTGGGGAATCTCAGCTCAGGTTAACAAGGGCTGTTGCACGTCCACTACTCTTTGTTGGAGTGGAGAACCAATTAATGAGCTTGCACTGTCCAAGGGAGTTTTGAGCAATGTAAGATAGTATATTTCTTGGGTGCAAGGCGGGGGTATGGGGTGATTTGCTGTTGCCTCTCTGTATGATTCATGAATGGCTTAGAGAGCATTCATGTAATTTTACTGGGTGTGAGTCTCCACATGCTGATGGCTGAGTGATCTGAGTATCTGAAGGGGTTGGCTGATTGTTACTGGCATAGTATTGTGAGAGACTACCCAAGCTGGAGAGTTAAGGGGACACAGGGTTCTACAGTTTCGGGTTATATCCTGGGGACTCTGTCACAACCCCCACTTGGAGTTTCCAGGTCCTGGAATGCTGAGACACAAAGCAGATGCCAAGAATTATAACATTAAAAAACCAGTCGGAGAACACTTCAACTCAAGGGATCTCAATTTAAACCAGAAATGACTAAAATACATCTTTGACTGGATCTATGAATAAATCTATGACTGGGTTTGGACAGTAATTGCTTTTTAGGCAAAACAATGAATGATGCAATCTGAAGCTGGTATTGCGTCATACATGATATGAATTGCATCATGTTATTCCTAGAAGTCATGGATGATGCAATTATAACGAAGCTTACATCACTCTGCTGAACAAATTGCCCTATATCAGCTCTAGAAATCATACAGTGTCGTGCTCTCTTATTTGTCAGTGTTTGATTTTGCAAAGGGACACATTTCTGTTTAGCCAAAGTGAGCAGAGATGCCTCGTACTTGTGTGAACAGTGCAGATAACTTCTGCTATGTTTGTGGTGAAGTGACTTTTGCATCACAAAAGCGCAGTATAACCACTATGGTTAAGAAAGCCTATCACCTTTATTTTGGCTGCAAAATTGGAGATCAGGACAAGAGGTGGGCCCCACACATATGCTGCAACACTTGTGCAACAAATCTTGGCCAGTGGTTGAACAGGAAAAGGAAATCTATGCCTTTTGCAGTGCCAATGATTTGGAGAGAGCCAACAGATCATACCAGCAATTGTTACTTCTGCATGGTGCCTCCAGTTGGGAAAGGTGTGTCAAAGAAGAAAAAGTGGACTGTGCATTATCCAAACATTCCATCAGATATACGCCCAGTACCCCACAGAGAAGGACTGCCGGTTCCTGATGCATCAGAATCATTCTCACTTGAGTCAGACGAGGAAGAGGAAGAGGATGAAACTTCTGGTCCTGAAACATCAATGTCACAGGATCCACATTTTCTCCCATCCTCCTCCTCCTCTGAACCACACCTCATAACACAAGGTGAACTGAATGACCTTGTCAGGGATTTGGAACTACCCAAGAGTAAGGCAGAGCTTTTGGGCTCCAGAATACAGCAGTGGAATCTCCTGGCAGGTGATGTTAGGGTGCTCCGTGACTGTCAATAGGATCTTGTCCCATTCTTCTTCATGGAAGGTGATCTTGTAGCCTGCAACAACATCGATGGTGTGATGGCAACCCTCAACATCGTTCACGATCCAGATGAGTGGAGACTGTTCATTGATTCATCGAAGACGAGTCTTAAAGCTGTTTTACTGCATAATGGCAATGTTTTGCCATCAATTCCAGTTGGTCATGCAGTCCATAGGAAGGAAACCTATGACAACATGAAACAACTTTTGAGGTGCATAAACTATGACCAACATCAGTAGCAGCTTTGTGGCGATTTGAAGGTTGTTGCTCTCTTGCTTGGTCTGCAGATTGGATACACAACGTACTGCTGTTTTCTCTGCGAATGGGATAGTCACGCAAGAGATTCCCACTACATCAAGAAAGATTGGCCACTCCAACAGTCATTGGAGCCTGGGAGGAAAAGTGTTCAGCATCCACCACTTGTTGAATCAAGGAAGATTTTCTTACCACCCTTACACATCAAGCTAGGTCTGATGAAGAACTTTGTCAAGGCCATTGACAAAACACAAGCAGCTTTCAAGTACCTCCATGGAAAATTTCCAAGGTTAAGTGAAGCTAAGATAAAGGAAGGTGTCTTTGTTGGTCCTCAGATTTGTGAACTTCTTCGAGATGATGCATTTGACCATGCACTGCGTGGCAAGGAAAAGACAGCATGGAAAGCCTTCCAGTTAGTGGCAATAAATTTTCTCGGAAACAACAAGGCAGACAACTACAGGTTGTTGGTGGAAACCTCCTCAAGGCATACAAAAGCCTTGGTTGCAACATGTCACTAAAGATACATTTTTTTCACTCTCATCTAGATTTTTTTCCACCGAACTGCGGAGCAGTGAGCGATGAGGACGGCGAGCGATTTCACCAGGATATTGCAAGAACGGAGAAATGCTATCAGGGCAAATGGAGCCCATCAATGCTTGCAGACTATTGCTGGACAGTGACAAGAGATGCTCCATTTAATGAATACAAGAGACAAGCCAAGAAGCGCCGAGTAGACACTGAATAGGACTAAACTATGTACATAATAGTTTTTTGCCTTTTGTTTCATAATAAATGTTATTGATATAACCTTTTTGCTGATTTTTAAAGTGTTACGTAAACAGGACAGGTGAAATATTATCATGTAAAGCTACCATAAACACATGAAAAGACCTAGGTTTACAATTTATGATTAAAACTCTACTATCTACACAATATACATAGACATAAAATGTAAAAACTTAAATATCTTAGAAACAGTAGCCAATCAGTTCTTTTAATTGTCATATTTGAATTCAGCACATGAAAATACGTAATAAATAGCACATTTTATCTCTGAAGCAGACGACTTCTCAAAAATTGTAGATCAGTGTACTATCTTTTAATTATCAGAGGCATGACACAGCTAGTGAGATAAAACATTTTAAAAAGTGATTTTGTTTCCACTATGTCATAGAAACAATGCAAAATTCATTTCTACTGATATTTGCAGTGCTTGAAATGTTTCTCAGTCATGTAATTCTTTGAATACTGTACTCATGTTGTGCTCGCACGTAACTCAGTGTCAAACTGGAGTAATGCCATTGATGGGTTTAACTAACTGTAGAATTTGTCCTTAAGAAGATGTCCTCTTCAAGAATTTTCTTCCTTTTTGTATTTCTTTTACCTTTTTTTTCTTATCAATGATTTTATCCTGGCCTGCTATCTCCAGCTAGAATCACTGGTAAATAACAAATTTGTTTCACACTCCAGTCCTTGCATCTTTTAGACATACATCCTCTGCCATCCAACATCTATATGGCCCTGAGAAAAAAAGCTAAAATGGCCTCTGCTGACTTTCCTGAGTAAGTGAGGTAGGTACAGCCAATTGTGGAGTATAAACAATACCATGTGACTTCAAACAAAGGACAAATCATAACTAACCTTGCTTCTAGCAAGAAAAGGTGAACTGAAAATATTTGTAATGTAAAAATATGTACCCAATTTTGATGAAGTTTTCACTGTATGTAAAAATTTTGCACCAAGTTCTGCATTTTCATGGAAGATCAGTGAAGATGTAGAGAGTCAAATCTTAAGTCTTTTCAATATCTCAATGAATATTTTGCACAACTCTTATTATAAATTAGCAATATTCAGGTATGCTTCCAAATTACTGTGCTTCCCTATTTTGTTTATCTTTCTGGTTGCCTTGCACAAACTTACTGCCAATCATGTATTTCAGAAAAATACTCAGGAAGAATAAGACTGCTGTGAGGAATCAGGTGGTACAGAGGTCAAGCTATTGAGACTCTCACCTCTAGGTCATCACCAGATTGAGTCCAGCTGAGCGTGGCAATGACTGAAAATTGTTACCATCTGACAGCTGTTTGGCTGCCTACCTTAAGGGAAATATAATTTGGTAGTATTAGCCAAATCCCTGTGGACAAGTATGCACATCACACACACCAAAAAACCCAAAACTCAACAACAGCCACTAATTAGCAGTCTACTAAAATTATGAAGACTAACATGAAGACTTAACTACCCTCTCACTATTAGCTGTAACCCATCTGGGTTGAGGTTAAGATACATGGGTGGGATGCCATCATGGGGGAAGTTACTCTGCAGATCTGTGTGCTTGTGTTGATAAGTGAAGGATTTCAGTCTCCAGGGCTGTCATGTAATTTTATAACATTACATTCCCTTTAAAAACAAAAACAAAACAAAAAGAAACCCTGAATATTCCTTTTAAAAAGTTAACAAACTCTTTCATTCCATTCATTTCATTCTGTAGGAATACGAGAGGGCCTTTTTGTAATTCAACAACACTGTATTTCTCCAAAGTAGGCCCTTGAAACAATTTTCCTCCCGGAATTTTCTTTAAATATACTTGACAGCTTGATTCTGAATCATGGACATGAATCCATCTTGGTCTGGCTTGTTCTTGGTTTTCTTCTTTGTTGCTTTCTCCAGCTAGTTGGTTGCTCTTCTGGTCATGTTCATCTGACTGTCTCATTTGTTTCAGCCTTGGCTGTTTCCTCTGATCATTTCATTCTATGCAGTTTGAATGATACAGTTTCCCTTCCCCTTTATATATTAATTGTCAGCATGTAAACAGAGCAAGTTAACAAAAGGTAAGAAAACACAGACAAGCCTCTGCATAATTCCCACAGAACTGAGAACATAATCCTTACAGATTTCTTTGGCTTTGCTGATGTCATTCTTGTCCTGAGGCTGTCTTTTGGATGGTGGAATCAATTACAGAGAGACCTCACAAGTCAGTCCAGGCCTTCTGTGGTTTTATTATACCTAGAGTTCCTGAATATAGTCAAGTCAGTGGGAAACTCCTTGCAGGCATGAATCAGAGTGTCAAAAACATCTGAGAAAGGCAATCCCCTATTGCTGCCATTCCTCACCACTCCAGGCTCTCTACATGTGAACAGCTTGTCAGTAGCACCATATGAGAATATATAGTATTCTGGCCTGGGCATTTGACCAAGTGCTCTAGGACAGTTGCCTCTGGAGCAGAGCTCATCATCTGCCTCTCATAAATGCTCAAAAGTTCATTTTCTTTGTCTGTGAAAATGGTCTGCAGAGGATCCCCCACTATCACTCTCAGCCCAAAATCATCTTAAAGGAAAGCAATGCTTATTGGAATATCAAGAGAAACTGACTTAAAGATATGTAAGTGGTATCAAATTAGTTTCATTCTAAGGTCTGTATAATAGTGTGTTCCAGGCTAACAAGTTCTCTCCCTATTTGTCTTAGCATTACAGATTCTCAGGGGGAGAGACCCTGCATTTTGTGTAAGGGAACCCTTTCCATTATTCTGTCAGGTCTCTTTGATTTTTTCACTATTACCTGGTGACTTCTAATCAAGCAGAGGTCATACAATAAGCACTGAGACCAATATCCCCTCTGCCATCTGATGTCCATTTTATTCAATATTAAATGGAAATATGCTTCCCTAGACAGCTGGTTTGTTTTTCATTTCCTCTCACATAACATATCATCCCTACAAAAGTCCCTTTGAATCTGAATTAATGTTAATTAAAATAGATAACCTTCTGACATATAACGTGGCTAGAAAAAAGTTCATAAAGTGCATGTGAATAGTTTTATCCCCCAGGTGTTTGTTGGCTGTCTTTGCTTGAAGTGTCAGACAGAATGTAATTCCCTTGGCCATCACAACCATAACGTCACCATAATCAGTATCAATACATTTCTTATTCCTTAGCAATTCCAGTGTATCCCACATATGATTCCTTGTGGACAGTGGACAGTCTGCCAAAGACAAGAAGTAGAGATTTAGCAAGCGCACTTACTGAAAGTTTGGGGTATCTTCAGATGGGGAGAGTACTCTATAGAAATGAAGACTGACCTAGTGAATTGGGGAATTTCTGTATCGAGACCTTATGCTATACAAACTTGTTCTGTTATTTTAGCCAAGTCACTTAGGTCCAGATACGCAAAAGTTTCTGTACCTACCCTAGTGGAATCCTCACCCCTGATTCAAGCTCCCCATGCACTGTATTTTGGTGCCTAAGGATGGGGTCCTCAGAAGCCAGCAAGCTAACCTGGGAGCTAACAGAGCTAGACAGGAGTGAAATGTACAGGAAAGGGGCATAGCTTAGGCCACATCCTCAAAGGTATTTAGGTGATTGACACCCAATCGATTGGACCTGTGGATGCTGCAGGTAAACAAACCGTCCCAGCCTGCCAGCGGATTTCCCTGATGGGCCGCGTGCCAAAGGTTGCCGATCCCTGCTATATACAAACAGTATAACCGGATACCACACAGACAATACTGGGGAATGGACACATTCGAGCAGATCAGAGACCTGTTGTTGAAAGGTCTGTGGTCTTCTAACACTCCTAGCTAAGCATGCACTGTACTTATTCCTAAATTTATCCCACCGGTCATATTTAGTATTCCATTCCAGTACTTAAAGTAGAAGGTGGTACTTTTAGAAATGATATCTCTGCACAGCATGATTGGAATGGGAACAAATCAGAGGTATCTATGGATAGAAATACATAATTAATAGATACTAGTAAAGTGGTGCAACATGCCTGCAGTAAAACCCCCAACCACATGAAATCTTCCTGTTTTGTGTTTTCCTACTACTTGACATTCAGACACATCACATGAACAATTAAATGTTTCAGATGGTTTTAACATGAAATCCAGTAGAATCCAATAGTTTTAGTGGATTTTCACTTTCAGATTTTGGTTTTGTTCAAGCACAAATCTCAGAGAAAAATTATTAAAGACACATGGATCAAAAAAAAATCAAAACATTTTTGCACAGACCACCACCCTGATCTGGTGTGGAAATCGTAAGATCCAAAAGGAATCTTCACCCTCATCCATCATTTCACTGGCAGCCGGATTAAAACAATCCCATCCACCTGGTGTAAATAGATCCCATCCAGGTTTGCACAAAAAGCTGCACAGTTCTAATTACTACGTACCCACCATTAAAAGCAAAAGGATTGCAAATCCCAGACTGGAAAAATCTGAATACAACCTGCACATCTCCGCAAAGTGCAGGAAACGTCCAGCTAAAACTGTTCCAGAAATACATTCAATGCAGTGTGTTATTTTTTGTAAGAGAATGCATGGGGAAAAAAACATAGTTACAATCCCTTTCCTTCATAACATAAGGAGGAAGCAGAAAGGACAATACATCTGTAGGTACTCTAAATATAAAATGCTTCTGTCATCAGCATCTCTCCCCAGTCAGTGCATTTTGGGATGTTAATTTTAACAAGCAACATCATTAGAAGGAAAGATTCTTTGTTATTTTTCTAGTTGCTGCCTTGCTTTTGAGTATATAACTTACAAATATTTCAACTCTCATCAGATATCAAAGAATATGAAATAGTTCAAGTTTTTAACTTTACTTTCTTTCAGAAGTCCATTAAATGAGAGGAAATGAAGGTGGAAGAGATCTAATAAAAAGTCTGACATGAAACTGAAAATTAGTATAAATTAGTATCACAGGCAAAGAAGACAGAAGAGTAATGGTAAGAAACTTGTAAAGCCACTGATATTACTCATTATGGTTATGGCACTTACAAAGAGGGTGACAAGACATGACTGTCCTGTGTAATTTTAATTTTCATCCTTTCATTGCTCTTTAATTTTCCTTTAATGTGATGAGGCCTGGCATGCTCACAGCACTTACGCTATTCTGGGAACAATCTGTAGGATGGACATACAGGAAACTAATTATCCACCCTGAACCGAATGTCTGCTGGGTAGGAAGGCAATTAGGGCTCAATGGCCATTTAATACCATCATTTCCCAAAAGAATAATGCTCTTCTGGTGGTCCCCTAAAGCATCAGACCATGGGGACATTCTCTAGTATTTATGCTAATGAGCCTAATTTAAAATGGTACAATGAGTTTTAAACGGAACTCTTCAGTGTACAACCAGAAGCCCATCCTGGCTTGCATTCGCTTATTGAGTGAGAATGTAGGCCTGAGAGATTAACTAGTATTACAAGTGCTCAGGTATTGCACTTGGCAGGTATTTCCCTTTTTCTCTTCAGCCAACACGGGGAACAGCGTACAGTCATTGAACAAAAATGATCTTTTGAGAATGATCCTCAAAATCATTTGTCCAAACACTTTGGGGGGCAGTGTTTACTCCCTGACTGCAGCAGGCCTTCCCATGGTAGGGAGTAAATTCTCATTTATGTTTGCAAGACCAGGTCCCATACATGTAACAAGATCAGTCTTTCTTTGGGAAAGCCAAGGCTGATGTCCTACACAGAGCTAGTTTAAAGAAAAGTCTATTTTGTGATTTTGAAAAAAAAAATCCAAACATTTAAAAAATGCCTGACCATTCTGCAAAGCAAAAAACAAAACATTTTGAACATGTTTTAGGTTTCCAGGTTTTCATATTTCCCCTTCCTGTTTCCACTACCAAAATGAAAAAAAAAAAGGAAGAAAGGGAGCAAAGAATAAAAAAAGGGGGAGAACCAAAAACTTGAAGGAAAAATCATTTTAAAAAATGAACATTTTTGAATTTTTGGGGAGTGGGAGGTGTTGGGGGAGTCAAAAATCAGAATTTAAAAACACATTTTTTGGCAGCAATGTTCAGTTTCAAAATAATAAACCATTTTCACCAAAGTTTGGAATAAAAAATGTTGATCAGTCTATGTAGTTGTGTATAAATCTGGCTCAGAGTGAAGCTGTAACTCCAGTGTTGTGGGTCCTCTGTTGACATAACAAGTGAGGACAGGGTCAGACTTCTTGTTTTAAATACTCTATATGTATGTTACTGATAGCTTCAGATGCTGCTCATTGAACCTACCACTGAGGCTCTTCTGTGTCTCTTTTATCAGAAGTAGGACCTCTGCCCTCTGCTCAAGAAGTTATATGCACTATCAGGAAGCAGGGTCACCTCCTTCATAAAAAAAGAAACTGATAATGACTCAGACGGTAGTGACCTGAAGAAAATGATGGGGTTCATGCATTGGCACCATGCAGTGGCATTCTCTACCTCCTCATGGTGTCTCTTATCTTCTGCTAGGAGAGAAGGGAGTCAGGTGGGGTACATGTGTCTCCCCCACTCCCTCAAGATGGGGGATTCACTCATCTCAGTATGATCCTCCTCAGGAATGCTCTCCATGCAATCATCCTGCCTTTCCACCCTGTCTCCTATCTTTGGGATAGGGAGTTCTTCCCTGCCCACCTGGATTCTGGATGAAAAGGATGCACCTTACTCCTCACTGAGTGGATCATAGGGCTGTTTTCCTTCCCTCCAACTGTTCTCTAATACCCTTGCTGCTACTTGGCCTGCCCTAGCTAAAGATAAATGAAACTACCTGCATAGGGAGGTAAATGGCTACCTTCAGACGAAAGAAATCTTAAACACCTAATGTTAACACAAAATTGTATGTTTTTTCAGAAAGTGAGAGGTAGTTAAAAATGAGTCCAGATGCACTTGAATAATCCTTTGACTGCATCTTATTTTAGTAGAATGCCTTGCTGCAGCTCTACAAGGCACATTGGCAAACAAAGCACCAACATCTATCAGCTGTATTCTAAGTAGAAGAACCAATGAGCATAAAACATAAAACAAAACCTTTGTTGAAGCACTGCCCAAGGCTGGAGATCATACGTAGTCTGTGACCAGTTTGCTTCCATGAATTCAAGCTACTCAACTCTGATAAATTTGATCAGAAAGAAATTTAAGCATCTGTGAATGACCTCTGTGGGAGAGAATTACCTGGATTTCTAAAAAATGGAGTCTTAGGGCCAAATTCTGACCTCAGATATGCAACTCCCACACACTCATCAACGGTAGTTGTGCACATATAACTGAGTCCAAAATTCAGCCTATTTAAACTAAATAATGCTGCTGCTGTATAAAGCCCTGTAGTCCTCACTCAGGCAAAACACTGAGTGGTTTCAATGATTCTTTTGCCTGAGTGAAAACTGCAGGATTTGGCCTGCTGTGAACCTACAGTAGCCAGCTCATGTCAATAAGAACAAAAATAAGACTACTCCAGTTACCATGCATATTGCATTTGCAATGAGCAAATTCCTAATGGCTTGTTCTTTACCATAGCAGTCACCTAATTCATACAATGGTTAATGGATGTTGGCTTTCTGGTAAGAATTTCAAAGGGTGAATTCACACAAAGGCTTAATTCTTTATTAAAGCTTTATTTAAAGTTATGCAGTTTATTAAACTGTAGGATGATAAAATGAGTCTTAAATGGCTTATGAAAGATTGAGGAAATGTGCTGTTTTTTCAAACATAGTCTATTAATGTTACCAGTGTTAGGTATCAAAAAGCTTTGGATCTATAATACTGTATTTGATACCAACTGGGTTCACTACTTATTCAA
Source organism: Trachemys scripta elegans (assembly GCF_013100865.1). Lineage (NCBI taxonomy): Eukaryota > Metazoa > Chordata > Testudines > Emydidae > Trachemys > Trachemys scripta. Next base: position 273,604,031 of record NC_048298.1, read on the forward strand.
AGAAAAACACGGAAGCATTCAGAATGTGACTAACTTTGTTGATTGTATCTGAAATGAACCTGAGATCTTATGCTGACTGAATAATTTGTTACACTACTTTTTCCTCTGACCCTCAGAAAGGAAGAAAAAAGAGATACACAATATTTTATAAAATATTTTGGGCCATCTTTCTCTCTCAACTCCAAGAGTGCTTTTTCACTATTATGGCAGCTCAGAGGCCCTTCTTGCGCTGATTGGACAATGGGGGATACAGATTTAGGGAATCACTTGTCTTAGACTTTTGGAAGTTGACATAAGGAAAAAGTAATTGACCAGTGGAGACTCATGGAATCCAATTAGTGTGGTAGCAGGAACCACAAATGACACCCCAAATATAATTCATTCAGCTATATTAATTATAACAACATGGAAACTATGTAAATATAAAAAAGTTACTAAAAAGTGGTGACACTAGAAGCAGTATAGAGAGCATGTATGTTTTCAGCAATTATTCACTCATCTTAAGCTCTGACAATCTGTGCACTAGTAGAGACACCAATGATAGAGGAAAATTAGCAGATTTGTACTGAATGATAATTGGCAGAGTATCTCTCTCTTTAGAACTGCCCAGGCCTGTAACACCAAGTCCTGATTGCAGCACATTCTTTAGGTTTCCATTGTGGAAAGAAAGAAGATGTCAAAAGAAAGTTATTGACTTATTTTTGCAGCCTAGAGGCTCCCAAAATTGTGAGACATGTGGGCTGCTCCTTTCCACACTGCAGCTCCTGGACATGGTCTAAAATTGCAGCAACCTTTGCACTGGCCAAACCCCCCCTGTTCCTGCTTGCCGACATATTCTCTGCTTCCATGCCAGCAGTCAGCCCATGGTTTAGCTACTTCTACTTTCTCTTGTTCCTCTGTTTGCTTTTCTATTTTCATGCAGTAGCAAGCAGGATCTTTTTCTTAGCCCTTCCTCCTCCTCCTTGGGTCAAATTTTAGCAGCTTGGTGGTTAGTTCACCAGGAACTGCCGCTGCAGTATCTCCCTGCTGTGAGGAATGAGGTCCTGCACTAGAGCCAGTCTCTGGGCAACCTCACAAACACACCTGGCCTATACTAGGCTGCCTGGTTGGCTATGCCACCTGATTAGTTGGAAGTGACAGCAGACCTGCTGCAGCAACAGCAATGGCTGCTCAAAGCATTTGCCCTTAGCTCTGATAACCCCTATGGCTGCTTGTTCCCAATCCTGCTCCTGCCTTTCATGCAGCCCTTCTCCTTCCTTGGCCCCTGCCTTGCTACACTCCAGATTACACAGTTCAGACCCACAGCACTCTGGCTGTGACCTTAGACTCTGGTATCTGGCCCCTGACTCCAGCTTTTATCCTGGGCTCTGATTCCTGGCTACTGATTCCTGTTCTAACCACTAGGCCTGACTCCTGTGCTGACCATTAGGCACAGCCACCCAAGCCCCAGTCCTATGACACCTGCCAGCTCCTCTGCCTCCCTCCCAGGCATGGCAGAAAAGCCAAGTCCAAACGGTGCTCTATTTGTGCGGCAGCTTTCACAGGCTCAGCAGGTGGAAAGTTGTGCCCTGCCTACACCCAGATAACCTCCTTTAGGGCTTAGATAGCCACTCTCAACAGGCACATGGGGTCCCCTACCTGCCCAAGGAGCCATGGCTCCAACATGGGAAAACCAGACCTAGAGCCGCAGAACAGAGCAGGGAGAAGCTTGAAGGACAAGGAGAACCACATCCATCTGGCCCACGGCGTAAGTCCCAGGGTGCTTCTGGACTCTAAAGAGAACAAGCTTTCAGGAATGACAGCTCCACACACCCCAATCTAAATGCCCTTCGGAAAGAAGCAGGGCTCATAAACAGCCTCACTTCCTCCCGATTCAATCTGGAGGATTTGGGCAATAAATCCCTCTCCCCGGATCTGGGGGACTGGGACTCTGCAGGTGAGGAATCAGACAGTAAACTCTCTAGAGCCACAGCAAGGTGCCTTCACTGGTAAGGTGGGCTAAAATGGCAAAGGAACCAATAACTGAGCAAAAAGGGGCAGAGAAAACAGAAAAAAAAAACAGGAGGCACATGCTCTCTGACTCTTCCTTCTCCTCATCATCCTTTATGGGGCTCTGAATCTGATCAGGATCAGGGGAAGACTCAACAATGTTTCTTCCCCCATAAAAAGTTTGAGGCTATGTAGGGAAAGGTTGTATCCACCATATATATCCAGTATGAACAGGCTCCTGACAGTAAGCCTCAAAGCAAATTCCTTCCCTCAAAATCCTGAGGCTGCAATTCCACTGCACTCTTTCTTTGAGGATATGATCAGAGAGGAGTGGGACAAGCCTGACAAACATATCCACAAAAAATGACCTGCACTTCTACAGGCTACAAGAGCCAAGAATTCTATTGCTGAGGTCCCAAAGGCTGCTGCTGCTGTTGCATCCCTAGCAAGGAACATGGTTATCTCCTCAGAAGGGGAATACTACCCTAAGGACCAGATAGATAGAAAAGTGGATGCCACTCTCAGCAAAGATATTGAGGCCTCTTCAGTTACCTAAAGGAACGACAACATGTTTTGCCAGAGTATCTTTCTCCTGGCTGGAGGATCTCAGAGTCCTAAGGGACAGGGATCATCCTAATTTCAGCCTTACTCTTTAAAAAAAAAATCTCCTTTGCACCAGCATTTGTAGCTGATGCTGCTGTTGATGCAATGAGGTTTTCAGCCAGAGCCAGGTCATCCTTCTCAGTGGCCAGTTGCCATATTTGGCTCTACTCTTGGAAGGTGGATTCCCATTCTAAACAGGATCTATTCTCAGGAAAATGTACAGGCTCCATCCTATTTGGGGAAAATCTGGACAAAATGGTAGAGGAAAACAGGCAGTCCATCCCAGCTTCATAAAAGTGCCTTTAGGAGAACATACAAACCTACATTCAGACAGAGATAGTTCTTTTGTCCATCTTCCTCGCAGAAGTACCAGTGAAGGGACAGCAGATTATCCAAGGGTAAGCCCAGGAATTGAAGTTTCTTGGGGAAAGTCCAGACAGTGGCAGTTCTGCAGCCTCCAAGACCACCTTCAGACTATGATCAAATGTGCAATTACCAGAATTACCAATTATCAGACTATGATCAAATGTGCAATTACCTGAAGCTAGGAGATAAAATTTCCCACTTCACAGAAGAGCAGTGTACATCCACAACAGACAAGTGGGGGAGGGAGATAGTGAGCCAGGGGTACTCCCTCGAGATGAGGGCTCCACCTCATCCTTTCTTCATCCAGTCTTCCATTTCCAATGATGCCACAAAATGTGAAATGATCCAGAATGAAATTTCTCATCTTCTGGAAATAGGATTATTAGAAAGTGTGCCCCCAGAAGAGAGATTCTGTGGGTTTTACTTATCTTCTTTATTGTCCAGAAATGCATGGGAGCAGAAGCAGAGGGATCAGAGCTATCGTCAAGTTCAACAGATGGATGAACAAGACAAGATTCTCCATGCAAACTTTAGCCTCAGTTGTGTCCTCCTTATCTCAAGGACACTTCATGACATCAGTGGATCTGGAAGATGCCTATCTCCACATCGCCATAATGCCATGTCACCACAGACTCCTGAGATTCATTTATGGCAAGAAGCATTACCATACTGAACTGTCTCCTTCAGATTTTCCTCAGCTCCCAAGGTCTTTACAAAGGTGATGGTAGTGTTCATAGCCAGGCTTACAGTGCAGGTTTCCACCTATACCACTTCCTCAATAACATTCTGATCAGAGCCCCATCCCAAGCTGAGGTGCACAAAGTGTGGCAGATAGGGCAACTTCCTGCAATATTTTTGAGAGACTATATTTTATTAAACATATGAATGGTTTATGTATCATTGCGGGCCATGGATTGCATGAACTCCACCAGGGGAGGGTTACCACTTCTTCTCTGGAAGATAAAACAGTAAGGTATGATTAAGGCAAGTTGCTCAGGTTATAACACCTCCAAGGAGGTACCACTTCCTAGGATGCTCACATGTACTAGTTCAGTACTGTGGTTCTCCAGAGACCAATAAAAAAGCCGTTTTGGATAAACAGCCCAAGTTTAAACTGGCTCATGGCTCTTCTTCCTGATCCAGCAGATAGGCCAGACTTTTTGTCCAAGGGTGGGGCCAATTCTTGTGGAAGAGTTGAAAGACTTCAGCCTTCTAGGGTCCCACAAGACCAATGGGTGACCTCAGGTGAGCTTTTAGTATAATACAGGAACATGTATTGTTTTTATATCTTTTCTCTAATGCTTTTACCTGAAGAATAAGTGTGTTTGCTTAGAAAGTGCTGTTGGTAACTTGTAACTGCTGGCAATACACTAGTCATAGACCACACAGAGAAAGCAAAGCACAGGCACAAAGCACAGTGGCCTTTTAGCCAGACTGACTTGTTTGGGATATCACACTCTAGATCAAGGAGCTGTGCAACCTTTAAACTCCTGGTTAGGAGGGAGTGAGACACAGGTCCCTGCCCAGGAGAGTTGGCTGGGAGCTGGAAACCTTAAGAAGTTGCCCTCGAGACCTGGGGTCAGTGGGTAAAAGTGCAGTTAACCCTGAAACTGTGACTCAAAGCTACACCTTGGATTCTGGATCTCCCAAGAATTCATGACTTCATCAGCAACTTCAAAAGGAGTTCCCTGAATCTTTCAACCAGCATCTCTCACCTGGGAGTGGACCTGATAGCAAAAGTGTATCCATCACACAAAATTTTCCAGGCGATCCAGGATCTTATTACTTTACTCCAAACTATAGCACAGTGTCTTCAGCTTCTTGGCCTTCTGGACTCTTGAACAGGAATCACTCTGTGGGCAAGGTCTCACATCAGGTGCCTCAACCCTTTCTTCTGAGAGTGTGGAACCACTCCCCAGAACTCACAAAAGATCAAGTGAGAATGTCAGTCCAGGTACTCAGCTCCCGAGAGTGGTGGACTGTCGATGGAAATGTCCACAAAAGCCTGCCCCTATGCTTTCCAGATCCTTTCATCCCTACTACCAATGCCAGTCTGGAGGGCTGAGGGTGCTCTTTCTTTCTTTCTTTTTTTTCCTTTTTCATTTTATTCCTGAATTTCTTACCTTACCATCCCGAATTCTGCTCACTACTTCCCAGATGTATCAGAATTGTGGGAGTGGCTGAGCTGCAGAATGGAAGATGTCTTAGTGATAATCTCCTTTCTGCTAGCAGTGTCTCCCACAATTCTACCCAGACTGGATGGCATTATGCCAAAGGATCAGAGATTTTCTTGTTGTTAGACCATTGTTACGCAGGCCATATGCCAGTTATGCATAGATGTTGTTCTTGTGATCCCATTTAACTTACGTTTATCTTTCTAGGAGTTCTGCACAGCTTTAGAATAACTCATCTGGCAACAAGCAGACGTGACTGGACAGCTCAGACAGTGCTGCAACTTTGGACCACCTCCATTGAGCTGCAGTGTGGAGAAGAGTAGCCCAGATGCCTCAGAATTGTGGGAGATGATACTAGAAGCAAGGAGATTATCTGTATGAAATCTTCCATTCTGCAAATTTTGGAGAATGGGCTCCAAAATTTTAGAAAGAAACAATAAAGTTGATATGTATCTGGGTCAAAGAACAAAATGAAACAATTGCTGGAAGGCAGGTTATTCTAAAACTTCGGTACCAATAAAATTAAAGAGAAGAGTCTGATAGAGAAGGAAAAGAAATAGTGTGAATTCTTTTGGAAAAGGACCAACGAAAGCATTTGTTAGAAGATATACTTTTGGTACATGGCCAAAATAAGAGGGGGAATAAACCAGGAGTGTCAGAATTGCAATATCTATGAACGACCCAACCATAGAGAAAATATTGTAAAAAGGCATTAATAAATTAATAGTATCTAGTAGTATTAGCTATGTCTAAGATATGAAAATGTATTTAGTGAAAGGAATATCAAGGCCTAAATGATCTCCTTTGAGAGAGTGGTGGAAATGCACTTTAAAGTGCAGTTACATCTGTGAAATTAGAAAAGGGACTACTACCACAGGCTGTGTTTAATTTAAAGGGACAGTGACAACTTGAAATCTAGCCCTTTTAGAAAATGAGTTAAAAGTAGCTTACGGTAGCATGCTTGCCCACAGTTCCCTGTTATTACTTCTTCCTAGTTTTACAATAGTTTTGCTCTCCCCAGTTGCAATGTGAAAGATTCACACAAACAACAAGAGGAAATGCTTATAATGATTAGTGAACCTGCCTATAGAGAAAATGTTGTCATTTATATTAATTCTAGGTGTCAGTAGTAGGTAAAAATATTTCTGAAGAAGTGTGATTTTTTGAAACTGATGATGTCTTTTAAAGCCAATTGCTGGTGGGACAAATCAATTGATAAGATCACACAATGGATGGAAAAGACCTACTGTACTAGGACATTCAGCCTGTTCCCCTGCCAGAGTAAGATTGCTCTGACAAAACACTTCCCCAGTTCATTGTTCAGTCTAGTTGAAAATGTCCTAAGTGGTGGAGCTTTCACTACTTCCTTTGGTGGAATATTCTACAGCCTAATAGATCGGAGTGTTGGAAAGTTGTGGATAGAGGTAGGATGCTAATCGTGCTCCCATGGACCCTCTGCCTAGGAAGTTTGTTAGGATAGTCCTTGGCCTTGTGTCAGTTGTTTAGAAGACACTTTTATACTTGAACTGAATGTGCCAGTAGCTTTATAGGAGGATAAGGATCATTAATATGAGGAGGCACTTTGTTCTTTGGTATCCCCTCTGATTGAGAGGGCAAATTTAGAAGCAGTGAGTCAGGATAAAAACCTTGGTGTTATTTGTAGCCACACCCTTTTCTCTGAAAAGCCATGGATTAGACACAATCTGGCAATGGTTTGGGTTTTGTTTTGTTTTTTCCAGCTGTGTGGTTTGATCAGGCTGCCCACTTATTTATCCTTCACAACAATACATATTTCATGACTGTGAGGCTCAGTTACCGTAATTGACTCTTAACAGGGCTCTCAGTACAGTTTCTATGCCACTTACAGCTGGTGCAGATTGCAGCAACATACATGCTAACAGGATGGAGCAGCAGTGACCATATATTCTTTAAATTGTCTCATTGTACAATGGTGAATTGACTTTAAGCTTGCCTTTTTGGTTTCTAAAGACCTTGGTAATGTAGGCTCTGGCAAGATTCAACATTTACTGCTAGAACTCGTTGTTACTGGTATCTATGTTAGGAAGCCACCTGTTTTTTAGGCATTTCATCACCACACCTGAGGTTGAAGACAGACAGCTCTTCTGCTGTGGAGTCTTCTAGCATGTGGACAACACATCCATCTGACGTTTCATGCTTCAAAAAAGCAAAATAAAATAACTGAAAACATTATCTTGGTATTGTAGAGTTTTAATTGCTGTCAGGTTTTATAGAATCATCCCTATCCTCTTGCTTTTGTCTGAAAATGTGTAATGCACACACACACACACACACACACAGAGAAACCGACATGCCAACATGTCAAGTCTCCTCTTCCCCCATAAACTCCAAACTTTTCTATTTGAACATTTTCTTAAGTGAAAGTTCTCTTACACAAAACAAGATTTCTGAATGTTCTCATGGATAAATGTGGCAAGTTCACTTCACTGGCATTTATGAGCCGTATTATTCATTCATTGTTTGAAAGTACACAGAGGGCCACCAGTACAAACGTTAAAATGTTCTCAAAAGTTTCACAAATGTTTGGCATGAATGATTACTTGTCTGAAAATTCATACAGCTATTCACTGTTCATCGTCCATTGCCTTACTTCAACAGTTTCACTTATGCAGTAGTGGAGTAGCAACAATACCATGTGCTAAAGGGTGTTTAATGACACCCCTCTAATAACAAATAGCCAACCGTCGAAGTGAGCAGTTTGGGAGGGAAAGAAAAACCCTCAAGCTGTTAATTGTTTTTATAAACTATTCTGTAAATAGCTAGGTATTAGCCTGTGCAAGGCCCGCTGGGCCCAAAAGAAGTTTAGCCACTGCAAACCCTGGTGTATAGATGAAAACAGAATCTCAGAATAAGGTTAGGGGAAAATCCTCAATGTCTGCGGTAAAACTAACTTGGAGAGTGGAAATGGACTCCAAAGCCTCTGAAAGGTTTGTAACATAAAGTTTCCACCAAGTGCTCCCTACTCAGGGTGAGGGAAAGGTCCCTAAGCCCCATGGACCCCAAGGTTCCATGGAAACATTGGATAACAAACGAGATCCACTCTAATTTAAGCTTAAACTGTTTCTTATAGCCTTTATTTTGTAGGTTTTAAGTCAGTGCTATTATCACCTCTGAGTTATATATACATGCAAAAAGAGAAATTTCAGGGAAAATAATTGCTCAAGTTACCTCTCCTGGGGAGAAGGCGACATTTTTCAAATATCTGGTATCTGCTATGTTCTTCCTAGAGGTGGATTATGGGTTTGTGGGGCCCAGGGCCAGAGCAAGTGTGGGTCCCTCCCCACCCCTTCTACCCGCAGTCCCCCCGCCCTCTCTCCTGGCACTCCACTACTCGTTCTTCCCATGGGTCTTCTGCACTTTCTTGTTGTCAATCACTGTATTTTATACCCTGTTCCGTATCTTTACTCAGACTCAGTTATTAAGTTACCTCATCTGTGTACCTATCCATGCTAAACCCCTGACTACAGATTTTTATGCATAAATCACAATAACTAATACAAATGGAGACATTTTTGATGATCCTACTAAAACTTAATTTTATCTGTGTTCTTCTATCATCTGTTCTCGGCTGTTAATCCCACCAGCTCCTTCCGGTTATATTTATCTTACTGGTCTGTTTTTTGGCCTTGGGCTTTTGCTTGGTAGCTTGTCTTGGGGGGCACCTGATGTTAACAATTCCCTCATGACACTGTTTCACTCTGCAATTTATACAGACCAAGGTAAGAGATACAAACCAAGTTTCATGATTTATACAACCCTGAAGCTGTTTTAGCTAAGTTCTGGAGTGCTGCATCAGCAGAGACACATGCAGATGCAAAAATTCCTTTATAGTTCACTATAATATATGTATATGTAATATTCATTTTTCTAACTTTGTTTAGTATATGTATTTGACTAACACAATTCATAGTTTTCCAACAGAAAAAAATAAGCCCCAACCAATCTCAGGGAAACCCTCTTGAAGGCTTGTCCCTCCACACTGTTCTCCAAGTTTTCTTTTCCCCCCAGGCAACATCCTTAGGAATCAGGCTGCCATTAGTCACTCCTGTAGCCTAACTCTCCCCACCCCACACCCCAAAAAAATAAACCTTGTAGTGGCATTAGCCTTATCTAGCCAAAAAGTTCCAAAGTGTTCCTGGGCAAAGTGGAGTATAAAGTAGCTTCTCCCTGGCTCTGCCTCTCCCCCATAAACCCACAAACCCCTAACCACAGTGTTGGTACGGAGGGTCTTATGTAGGTTCTCCTTATTTCTTTCGCTTATTTCTCTGCTTCCCTTTGCTGTGTGGAGGGGAGCACAGAGCCCTTAGAAATTTGTCCTTTTAGCTTTGTAATTACTTGTTCTGCTTTAATATAGATTCTAGGCCCCTACAATATAATGTGTTTAACCAGGAATGTTTGTTTTTGGTGATTCATATGTTTAGCCTCCACTTCTACTGTGTGCCCTAATTTGTATGTTTACCTGCATATCAGTCTGTTTTATCAGCAATCTGTTTCTTCTGGAATGAAAATTGGCCCTGAAGCATGAAGTGTACTGCTGATAGCAGCAGTACAATTTAGCACTCTGGTGCATATTTGCAGTCTCTATGGGAGAGGCTCCTGTGCATTAGCACGTGACATTGCTCAGGAGGAATAAGCTAAGAATCAGGGTTGAGTAAGGCACAAACTTGAAAACAAGGGGACATCAGAAGTATGGAAAGAGAGCAGGAATTGTGGAGGAAAAATTACACACACACAAAATAAAGTAGCAATTCCCTTTCAAAGTAATTTTCTGGCAGGTGGCTATGGTTACACAGTTTCTTTGTAGGAAAGAACAGACCGTATTGATCAAGAAGACGAGTCTGCGGGTAAAGCCAGTAAAAGTGTGCCAGTTGGTTTACTGAGAGACTTTTGAGGCAGTGAGACTAGGGAGTCTGTTGCGAAGGTTGCAGATAATACACAGTGGTGCCAGAGCCTGAAAGAATGGAACACCAGAGTGGTAGGGATTTCTGCTAAATAGAAGTTATCAATCTCATCTATTTTATTGAATCCAAAGTGCATAAAACTCTCCAAATAAAGCGTAAACATTCAAAAGTTTCTATTAAGATGCTTTTCCCCAGACTGATAGCTCTGTAATGATAAATTCCCCACCCCTCACTCCCCAATGTACTGGTGATTGCTAACATTTTGTTTTAAAACAATATTAGACTAAGCAATTGCTGGCAGCCCAAGCTCCAGTGGTAGTGCCAGCATCACTACGTCAGTGAGGATACCCATTGTGACCAGAGATCTATGTTTTAATGTGTTTAAAGAATGTGTGAGTCTTTTTCTTTAACTTACAAACAGAGCCAATGACAATGTAAGAGAGTCGATGTGATAAGTTATAATTGTAGCAGGACAGAGCTGTATGTGTTGCATTGGGGCAGCAGTGTTTGGGGTTGTGTTGCTTGGATGTCATGGGTTGAGGAAAGGATCGATGTGTCAGGTGTGAATTTACACCAGCTGAGTCTCTGTCAGCATGTGTGGTTAGCTTTGCTGCAGTTCAGTAGCTGATGAAATGCTCCTCCACTCAGACCAAACAGCAGAATTATCAAACTACAAGCCTGGTTGAGGATTGAAGTTTGGTATTTTCTTCTCTTAGTTATGCTGTTTAAAATAAGTCAGCTTCTGACATCATTTCATGAAAAGTAGAGGTTAAAGAATGTCTGTTAAAGGATGACAGACAGGCACTTTCTTCTATCACTGAACATGGAACTTTATTAGAATGAGGGAAAAAAGCCTCCCTCTAAAGCCTCCCTCTCACTCTTTCTTTTTCTATGAAGAACTGCAGCATAGAACCTTCCCCACTCCCTATCCTGTCCGGCTTCCAGCTACCATTTGAAAGACACAGTCCACATATTCTCAAAACTACAGTGCAGGGTTATTCATTGTTTTAATGGACAGGTTAGGATCAAATGTATTTTGATAGCAATAAGTAGAGAAAAAGAGACAACTGTGTTTTTTTTTAACACAATCACAACTAAGTCTGTTCTATAACACTGGGTGTCCATTCCATTGGCAGTTTCATACAGCCAATGACACTGATGCTATCAATAACATTTGCAAATCCACACCTCCCACATCAGCATCTACCTCTGAAATACAGAATAATGAAAAAAGAAATTTACAACTAGGCACTGCTTCAATTAAACAATAGCACACGAAAAGATATCAATTACATTTGCACTCAGGTTAAGATAGAAGTGGGAGCCAGACCTATTGAAAGTCTCTGGGTAACGATAAAAGGGGTAAAAACACATGGGTGATATCATGGTAGGAGTCTACTGTTGACCACCGAACCAGGAAAAAGAGGTGAATAAGATTTTTTTTAAATAACTAACAAAATCATCCAAAACAAAGGATTTGGTAGTGATGGGGGACTTCAACTACCAAAACATCTGTTGGAAAAATAATACAGCAGGACACAGATTGTCCAACAAGTTTGTGGAATGTGTTGCAGACAACCTTTTATTACAGAAGGTGAAGAAAGTGACTCGGGGAAAGGCTAATCTGGATTTGATTCTGGTGAACAGGGATGAACTAATTGAGAATCTGAAGGGGCAAGGCAATTTAGGTGAAAGTGAACATGAAATGATCGAGTTCATAATTCAAGGAATGGTAGGAGGGAAAACAGCAGAATAAAGAAAATGGACTCCAAGAAGGCAAACTTTAACAAACTCAGAAACTTTGTAGATAAGGGAAGCAAGTCAAAGGGGAAAAAAGAGTTCAGGAGAGTTGACAGTTTTTTAAAGAGATATTATTAGAGACACAAGAGCAAACTATACCATTGTATAGGAAAGATAGGAGATCTTCAATTACCTGAAACTCAAAAAAGAGTCATACAAGAAGTGGAAACAAGGTCAAATTACAAAGGATGAATTTACATATATATATTTATATATATATATAAAATCAGTATATGAATGAACTCTCCTCAGACAGCTAGTTGGGGACGGGGAGAGACTTCAGGAGCAAACTGTATTTACAGGAAAACACCTATGCTGCCAAGATATACAGCAGACAGAGCTGTGTTACTCAAAGTGATCAACTTTCGCTGGTGCTGGGTTACAAATCACATTAGTACTGAATGCAGGGGTAGTGAAATGTTGTTGTCAATGATTTTGTCTTTATTGTATGAATAAAGTGGGGCAGAACTGTGCTTAATATGTCCCTAATGAGGGGGTCACCCTGAGCTGAAAGGACCTCGTTAAGCCAGGGTCTCAAATGCCATACCCCTGTGAAAGTAAGAGGGTGGGGACTGGTGTCCCAGCCAGGAGGTGTGGACTCTCCCTAAGAGTCCACAGTCCAGTTTAACCTGTTCCTACCACTGTTCAAAGATAGAGCTAAATAGGCTTCATTAGGAGCCTTTTCTTATTTCAAGTACTCAATAAGAGCTGAAATCACTTGTGCTGGGGCAGGGTTCCTGCCCAGCCTGCTGAGAGCTAAAAATTACTAAGATACTGACCTACTGAGGTCACAGCAGAGAGGCAGGTGGCTGGTCAAAGTGGCAATCAGTCAGCTGGCAGCAGTAGCTGGCAGGGTGACCAGGAACAGCAGCAGGCAGGGCGGTGAGGTTACCAGAGATGAACCATGGCTGACGGGGCAGCCAACAGAAAGGAACCATGGCTGGCGGGGTGGCCAGCAAGAGCAAGTGTTCAGATGGTGGAGCAAGCAAGGTGCCTTCTTCCCCTGGTGGAAGGTGAACTCACACTGATGCAGCTCTGAACCTTGGGTCCTATCTGACCAAGGACAACCACTGTGAGTGGGGTGTGGTGACCGGCAGAGAGGGGCACAGAAAAGGAACTTTTCATTGTAGAACTCGAGAACATGAGGAAGAAGACTCGGCCCCATGAATTCTGGAGGTGGGTGTCCTGCTCACAGTTTTATGTTTATGAATCCTGCTTGCAGAATTTTCCCTAATTAATGTCGGGTGACTTCTCTCCTTTCATTAAAAGTTTCTTTTCTGCGCTCAGACTCTGTGCTTGTGAGTGGGAAAGTATTGCCTCTCAGAGGCACCAGGGGTGGTGTGTAATTTTCCCATGTTCCTGGGTGGGGGCTCAAGCCAGTTCCGTGTTGTATATCTAGGGAAAGGAATCCCTAGATATTGAGCCTGGCCCTGGTTGCTGCCTGCTCCATCTGGCAGAATGGTCTCTCTCTCTCTCTCTCTCTCTCACACACACACACACACACACACACACACATATATAATAACCATGTAGGGACAAAATTAGAAAGGCCAAGGGACAAAATGAGGTTAAACTTGCTAGGGATATAAATGGTAACAAAAAGCCATTTTACAAATACAAGAGGAATACGAGAGACAGTACTATTACTAACTGAGGAGGAAAAGATAAAGACAAAAAATGAAGCAATGGCTGAAGAGTTAAGTGCCTCTTTTGTTTGGGTTTTCACATAAAAAGTTATCAGTGATTGGATGACTGACATAGTGAATATCAATGTAAATGACATAGGATCTGAGGCTAATGAGGAAAAGAACAAATTAAGAATTACTTAGACAAGTTAAATGTCTTCAAGTCAGAAGGGCCTGTTGAAATACATCTAGAATAGTTAAGGAACTGGCTGAAGAGATCTCTGAGTTATTAGTGATTATCTTTCAGAACTTGTGGAGGACGGGAGAGATCCCAGAGGCCTAGAAAAGGGAAAACATATTACCTATCTGTAAAAAGGGGGGAAAGGACAACCCAGGTAATTATAGACCAGTCAGCTTAATGTCAGTACCCAGAAGGATAATAGAGCAAATAATTCAAAAATCCATTTGTAAGTACCTAAAAGAAAATAAGGTAACAAGTAACAGTCGACATGGTTTTGTCAAAACAAATAATGTAAAGACAACCTAATATCTTTCTTTGATAGGGTAAGAAGCCTTGTGGATAGGAGGAAAGAGGTAGATGTCATATATCTCAACTTTATTAAGGCTTTTGATACTGTCTCAGATGAGCTTCTCAAAAACAAACAAGAGAAGTATAGTCTAGTTGCACCTACTATAAGGTGGGTGCACAACTGTCTGAAAACCATACTCAGAGAGTAGTTATCAATGGTTCACAATTGATCTGGAAGGAGATATTGAGTGGGATCCTGCAGGGATCCGCGCTGGGTCCAGTTTTATTCAATATCTTTATAAATTATTTGGTTAATGGCATAGAGAGTGCATTTATAAAGTTTGCTGATAATACCAAGCTGGAAGGGATTTCAAGTGCTTTAAAGGACAAGATTAGAATTAAAAATGATCCTGAGAAATGGGAGAAATGGCCTGAATTAAATAGGATTAAATTCAATGAGGTCAAATGCAAAGTATTATACTTAGGAAGAAACAATCAATTTCACAAATACAAAATGAGAAGGAGTACTGCAGAAAAGGATCAGAAGGTTATAGTGAATCACAAACTAAATCTGGATCAACAATGTAATACTCTTGCAAAAAAAAATCTGGGATGTATAATAGGAGTATTATAAGCAAGGCAGAAGAAATTATTCTTCCGCTCTACTCAGCACTGACAAGGCCTCAACTGGAGACTTATGTCCAGTTCTGGTTGCTGCACTTCAGGAAAGATGTGGACAAATGTGGAAAACATCCAGAGAACAGCAATAAAAATGAATAAACATCTAGAAAACATGACCTACGAGGAAAGATTGAAAAAAACTGGGTTTATTTAGTCTGGAGAAGAGAAAAATGAGAATCAACATGGTAACAGTATGTAAAATGTTGTTAAAAGAGGAGGGTGATAAATTGTTCTCCTTAACCACTAAGACAGGACTAGAAGTAATGTGCATAAGTTACAGCAAGGGAGATTTAGGTTAGACAAAAATACTTCCTAACTATAAGAAAGTTAAGCATGGGAACAAATGATTTAGGGGGATTGTGGAGTCTCCATCACAGGCAGTTTTTAAGAGCAGGTTTGACAAACACCTGTTAGGGATGGTCTCAGTACAGGGGACTAGAGTAGGTAACTTATTGAGGGCCCTTCTAGTCCTACATTTCTATGATTCTATTACTGGGAACTAATGATTTGTCTGTGGCTGGGGCATAATTATGGTCCAGACATGTTATCTGTCATAAATATAAAGGGAAGGGTAACAACCCTTATGTATGCAGTAATATAAAATCCCTCCTGGCCAGAGGTACAGAATGCCCTTACCTGTAAGGGGTTAATCAGTTCAATTAACCTAGTTGGCACCTGACCAGAAGGACCAATGGGAAAAGAAGATACTTTCAAATCTGGGCGAGAGAGAGGTTTTGTTTGTGCTCTCTTTGTTTGTTCCCTCTCGGACAGAGAGAGGGACCAGGGCAAGAAAAAACTTCTCCTAAAAACATACTGGAAAAGAGTATCTAAGATTACAAAAATTGTAAGTAAGCAAGGAAATGCGTTAGATTATCTTTTGTTTTAGCTTGTGAATTTTCCCTATGCTAAGAGGTAATTTTATTCCTGTTTTGTAACTGGGAAGCAGAATCAGAGGGGAAACCTCTGTGTTTTAAATCTTTTTATTTACCCTGTAAAGTTATCTTCCATCCTGATTTTGCAGGTGTGATTCTTTCACCTTTTTTTTTTAATAAAATTCTTTTTTAAGAACCTGATTGACTGTCAGTGTCCTAAAAACCAGGGATTTGGTCTGTGCTCACTTTGTTAATTTATTGGTTGGTATATTATTCTGAAGCCTCCCCAGGAAAGGGGGTGAAGGGGTTTGGGGGGATATTTTTTGGGGAGATAGGGGTCCAGGTGGCCTCTCCCTGAATGTTTGTTTAAATCATTTGGTGGTGGCAGCAATACCATCTAAGGACAAGGAAAGGGAATTTGTGCCTTCAGGAAGTTTTTAACCTAAGCTGGTGGAATATAAGCTTAGGGGGTCTTTCATGCAGGTCCCCTCATCTGTACCCCAGAGTTCAGAGTGGGGACGGAACCCTGATATCATCACTGCACTATCACACATCACAGACAACTGTGTTGTAATTATATGTTTTTAAGTATTTATACTATTTTAAATACAATTGCCAACACTGATATTTGTATAGTTATCCTATTACTAAGTACATGACTTGGCAGTGGGAAGGTTTATAAATAAAACACTAGGAAAAAAAAAGATATTAAGTTGTTTATACTCTCTCCAGTATGATCTTCTTATTTTATATGTGTATTTTTACTTGTATAGTTTTAGGCACCAGTGCTGCAAAGTGATCCACGTAAGTATTTCCTTATACCTACATAAAGACTCTTTGAAGTCAATGTATCTCTGTATGAATATTATGGTCTGTCAATGTAGATCCCTTGATAGAATCAGGGCCTAAAATAATGCAAGACCTTAGGAACTCCCTTTCATTTTTTTCTTTCTTTTTATTTTCTCCTGTACTCCTATTCCCCATATTATTCAAGTTTCCTCTTTTCTGGAAGCCCGCTCCAGCTTCCACTACACTTAAGGAAGTTTTATCAACCCCAAGCATTCAAAAATCATGAGTCAGGTCCCTCAGAATCATGAGATTTAAAAATGAATATAATTTTTTTTTTTATTTTCTGGTTTGCACACTTTCAGGTTGTGTTTTGAAGCTTTTCTCTGTAACAATGAGGGATAAAAACTTACCTTTCTTTAAAAAAGTAAAGCTGAGATTTGGCAGTACTCCAGGAGAACTTCAGTGGAAAAACACAGAATACTGCTAAACCCATGATAAAACTGTGAGATTTGGCAAGACTCATAATGAACATTGTGTTGTTGATTCCACTGGGAGCAGAAGAAGGCCCTTTCTGACTGTGGTGAAAATGAAAATTAAAAGGCCCTTGAGTTTGGGTGGAGAGACACCCAGCTTAGTAGTAGCAGCCATCCATTTGGACAGGGGATATTGTGAAGGCCAAAAGTATAACTGGGTTAAAAGGTTCATGGAGGATAGGTCCATCAATGGCTATTAGCCAAGATGACCAGGGACACAACCCCATGCTCTGGATGTCCCTAAACCTCTGACAATTAAAGGCTTGGACTGGACTACAGGGGATGGATCACTGGATAAATTGCCCTGTTCTGTTCACTCCTATGAAGCATCTAGCACCGGCCACTGTCAGAAGATAGATGGACCTGGGTTACATGGAGCATTGGTGTGGCCCAATATGGCCATTCTTATGTTCTGTCAGTACCTAAATTGTGAATTGCCATCTGGATAAACTATCCTGAATTTGGTAACTGCTTTCATACCTTGGGCATCGGACTACTCAGTGTGTGAGTGGGTGGTTGAATCAGAGAGTAAGGGAGGTTGTGTCACTGGAAGTTCAAGGGATAACTAGGACAATGGCTGTACAGCCAGAGTTAAAAGAAAGAAATTGTGTAAGGGGTTGGGCAGGACAAAAGATAAGGGTTAATATCTAGAACAGGGTGAATTTTTTCAAAAATGTCATACTTTGTGTGCTTGTGTGTGTGTGTACAGATGTCGTGCACACACAATCTTTTCTTCACAATTGGTTGCAATTTTTTTGTGAAATATTCTCACCATTTTTAGTCACTTTGTATTAGTAATAATAATAGTAAATATCCGTAAGAAAGAAAGAAAGAAAGAAAGAAAGAAAGAAAGAAAGAAAGAAAGAAAGATTGGGAGTCATTGTTAACTATAAAAAAAATACAAAAAACTTTAGATGATTACAGGATTGGCTACAGTTATTGTCTTTGGATAAGATATAGGATACCAGTTAGTCTGGGGTAAGTGACTGGTCTCTTGGGACTGGAAACCTAAATATTTTGTGATTTTTGGTGTAAGTGACCATTTATCAGTAAGTCCAGTTTGTATGGGTTGCCAGACAGACTGGAGACTCGAAGGGGACTATCTGTGACGCCATGGTGAGACTGTTACAGTGATCCAGGAGTTCACATTTGTTACTGGGTTGGTGAAATCTAATTATAGAACATAGCACCAGTTTGGGGTGAATGCCCTGCTTTTGACAATCTGTCCTGAGATACACATTCATGGTCATAAGTCACTCCAGACAGTATGACACTGGCATGTGCAGGTTTCCTCTTGATGGATATTGCCATGAGAGGTGTATACCTGATACTGTGAATGTATTAGAATTATTACTTACCCTGTCTTATGTGTTTGTGGGTGAAAATTACTTTTTTCTCAAGATCTATTTGCAAAATAAGTCTGAGAATTTCTTTCCTATCTACTGGGGAAATAGCTTATTTGCTGATAAGCTACTGAGCAACCCTGAATTTTTAATTCAAATATATGATTTAGAAAGATTGCCTGCATCCTGGTTACTGAAAAGTATGTTTAGTGAACCGGGTATTAATTGCTTCATTTCACACATATTCAAATACTTTCAAAGATTATATTGTGCTGTTTCTAAACATCACATGCTGTCAGAATAAGCACTTTCAAGGGTTGGCTACAGTGTTTTGTCTCTGTAACAAACATTCATTGTTTCATTATTAGTTGAGCTCATTCTTCTCAGGCAGATACTATAATGAATTGCTGTTAAAATCATCTCTCTATTTCTGTGTTAGTTAATGGGAAGTCACTGTTGCACCCCCTACATTGATTATGACATTGTCAGTTGAATGGAACATATATTCTTGCTTTAAAGGACTTTGGCCCAGATCATCAAAGGTACTTCGGCACATAACTTCTGTGGGAGTTAGGTGCTGAAGTACTTTTCTTCTTCTTCTTCTTTACCTCATCTCCTCCCCATCCTACCTTATCTCTGTAGGATGCTTACACCTATGCTTATATCTTGTGTGCCCAAAATGAAGGGATCCTGAAACAGTGGTGTAAGTTAGAAGTTCCCAGCTGTAATTATATCTGTAAGATGCTGCTCACAAATCTCACCTAATAAGCAGGCACCCTATTACAAAAGCCCACAGCAATCATTTTAATGAAGGCTTTTAATAAGATTGGTTGTGCCCTGTCGTTTTGGCCCACAGCTTTGGGAAATCTTGACTGGGGCAGTGCTTTCTCACTCTGGTCAGTGTGCTGATGAAACCCACGCCTTCCAACAGAGCTACATGAAATGTGCTTACTCTTGGAGGACTGAGGGAACAGCAGGGATAAAAAACAGCCACTGCAACCAGTTTTGCACATCTTGGTGTGACATTGCTGCATCTCCAGAAGTGTATTTCTGACGCTGCTGAAAAGTGAACACTGTTCTTAATATAGACATTCCTTAGAGAAATCTTTTAACTTGAACATAATCAAATCAATAATCTCCTTTCTGTCTTCCTAGATAAACCAGAGGGAAAAAGCTTATTGAGGATGCGACATTCTCAAGGGCCCTAAATTTCCTGAGGCTGTTTTAAGAAATGGAAAGAACTACAAAATACATAGGAACATGCTGCTTGATTACATTTTTAACATTTCATCTGTGTTCTTCAATGATTTATATTTTTTCAATATCTGACCTTTTGGAAATTATAGTTTCTATTGTTTGTGTTCTTGCTCTCTAGTTTTCACAGTCCTTTTGAGATTTTGTCTCATTATATTGAGTTCTGTCACAGGCAAGGAATAGCGGAAGGAAGGTCAATTAAGAACAGTGCCTGATAATCACAGAGACATGGTCTTCATTTCCTCTTTAGCTAGGTCTGCTCATATATTCATGTAACATAGGCTAGCGAGATCTACCTGGTGGAAAAAATGCTGTTAGCAGTACTTTTTTTTTATGCTCATAATCCCATGGCTTTTCACAGCTGAGAGTGATGAATTACTATCAACCCAAGACAGCTTTTTGATGTGTCCTCTTGTACATGAGAAACTGGGCTGAGACCACCTGAACTCATTTCTCTTGGGATTTTGAACAACTATAAAAAATGGTTTTGTTTTGGACTCGGTAGGCTTCAGAAATGAAAATGCCAGTATATCGAGGACAACACATCAATCTAATTTGCTAGCTGGGTTCCCAATCCTATCCTGGCCCTCATGAAATTTCTGAACAATATGTGATACAATATCAGCCCTACTCCACTATTAAGCCATATTTTATCTAGGAAGTGACCATTTTATCTTTCTGAAATTGCTTGGAATCTAATAGGTTTTAGGTGTAAATAATTTGAGAAATATTGGTTTATTAATTTTCAAGCAGTTTGGAGAAGCTACTTAATTACAGGAGAGATGCTTAATGATGAGGATTACAGTGAAATCATCTGACAGCACAGAAGACTGGGACTATGAAACTCTCTTCTGAAGAAGAGCACTCTTTTTTATAAGGTGATTATCATGTATTGTTATTTTCCTACATAATAACAATAAACCAATAAATTAAGGCAATTATTCAAAGGAGTTTTTTTCCCTTGGTTTTGAGGTTGTTGAGGTTATAGGTAAACACAATTTCCCTTGCTTAATCAACTCAATTGAACAGCAAGAACAATTTCTGATGCACTCTTCTTCTTTACTGGCCTTACCAAAAATATCATATTCCAAAATGCACAATTAAAATGAAGAATTTCTAAAATGCTGAAAGAGTTTCTAGATTTCTCACTGCAATATGAAGACATTTCCCTCCCCCCCATCCCACCTCCCCCAAAAACCCAAACAAATTAAAAATCTCATGGATTTTTTGTGTGTTCTATGAGAATTTGTGTAAAACATACATTTTCTTTAATTCCCGCCCAGTGTTTTCAAGTACACAATAGCATCTATCATTAGCCTGGATGGTGGAGCAATAGAAGGATCTATTCAGCAAATGTGTTTTGTATTTATTTCCTTATTCCCAGGTTTCTTTTTCTGTGCCTTCATTACATTACAGTTCCCTCATCTGTAAGGGAGGAGAAAGATGAAGGTCATTAAATAAACTGGGTGAGGTTGTGTGTGCATGTACTCTTTTTGTATACACAAATCGTGTGTGTGTGTGTGTGTATATATATATATAAACTGTACCTTTGGGAATAGATCCTGAGCTGGTGTAAATTGATATGGCTCCACTGAAGTCAATGGAGTGATGCCTATTTGTTACCTGAGAATCTGCCCTAAATGCACAAACAATCATAGGAACTAGGAATGTAGGATTCCTGGGTCATCAAACCCAGCCCCCTGAGATCTGAGGCAACTCTGTCAGAGGCAAAGGCTACTATTTGAAAATATCCCTTCAAGGCCCAAATTCTCAAGCTTTAGGTGCCTAACTTTAGGCACTTGAGTCTTTCCTTTAGGCACCTAACTAAAAATGGCTTGATTATAAAAGGTGCTAAACAAGCACCCATTATTTCCCACTTCTGTTAATGTGAGATGAGTGTTCATAGGACCTTTGAAAATCAGGCTACTTTTTTCTAGGGGTATGTGTTGGGGGGTGGACCTAAATATGGTTTGAGGTGCCTAATTTAAGCACCTAAATTTGAAAATTTTAAATTAGGACTTCTGGTGATAATAAGATCACACGCTCTCTGCTATCTATTTCTTGGGACTGACAAGGTTATTTTCACAGATATCACACCTGATGGACAGAGGGCCCAATTTTGCAACCCTTTCGGATTAACTCCACTAGTCTTCTAGTGTGAGTAAGGCTTTGTCTCCACTAACACTTTTGTTGGTAAAATTTTTGTCAGTCAGGATGTGAAAAAACACATCCCTGACAGACGTGTCACCGACAAAAGTGCTGGTGTGTACAGCACTATGTTGGTGGGAAAGTGTCTCCTGGCAACATAGCTAACACCGCTCATTGGGGGTGGTTTAATTATGCTGGCAGGAGAGCTCTCTCCCATCGGCATAGAGTGGCTATATGGGAGACATTACAGCAGGACAATGGGGGTGGTGGGAAGCAGGGGCCAGCACATCCCTCGCCCGCGCAGCTTCCTGCAGACCCCATTGGCCTGGGACGGCGAACTGCAGCCAGTGGGAGCCGCGATCAGCCGAACCTGCGGATACGGCAGGTAAACAAACCGGCCCAGCTGCCAGGGTGCTTACCCTGGCGAGCTGTGTGCCAAAGGTTGCCAACCCCTGAGTTAGATATTAAACGGTGTTGAGATGAACATCAAGATTCATTATCGTCAAAGGTAAATATTGATTTATTTGCCCCAGGGGGAAATATTTCTTGATATTCCCTGAAATATATGCAGCTAAGCTTAATTATATACATTCTAAGTATTAACTGCTGCCCATTGTGGAAGTATTTAGTGCAGCAAGGATTAGCAGAGATGATGGCATACAGGTCCATTGCAACAGGTATCCCCAATCCTAGAGTAGGATTTATTATGGTGGGCTTCAGGCATATGCTGTGCAATTTACTTTGATGTTCCTCTGAGCAGAAGCCAAATGCAAACTATTGATCAGCCAATAAATTAAGCCCAGATTTGCCCATGTTATTTGGCTTATCAGCGGTGAGCAATAGGTTTATCTAATTTCATTTGCAGCTGATCAGGATGTACATTCAATCTGTTGCAAAATCTGAGGATATTAAGGATAAACTGCTCATCACAACAATATTTCCAGCTAATCATCACCCAGGATTTCCCTCTTGTACTGAACATGACATTTCCAGGTAACAGACGCTCATCAAAGTTAAATCAAAGAAGTTAAATATAATTGTATATGTAGGTTTTCTACATTTGCTAGATTGAATGGGCCACATCTTCAGCTGGTGTAAATGCTGTTACATTTACAGTACGTACAGATGACTCACAACAAAACTGCAATAAAAGAAAGTGAGGTTGAAAAGACAAGCACTAAATCATTGGAAAACTGCCTGTGTATCCTAATTTCTGTCCCCAGGTGCATCCATGCTGTGCTCCATCTCTTGGCCAAGGACTCGCCACAATATGGCTGAGAGCAAAGTCCTGCAGCATGCTGGCATTGGCAGTGGCACTAGCTTCCCCGAAGGAGCAGAGTGAGAATGAGTCTATGATCCTACATCCTTCTAAACCAGTGATTAGAGATGTTTAGTTGTAGGATGGAAAGGTCAATGTATACGGTGCACCCAGTGAAAAAATATGTGCTGCTGCTACAAGCAATGCCCTGAGAATCCCAGGAAGAATTCTGGCGGTGTCATTCAGGCGAAATCTTGGTGCTTCCTGCTGAAATATGTATCTCCAGCTCTGATAATGCAGGGCTTTGCCCTCAAAGCACAATCTTGCCCATAGAGTTTCTTAGGAGTAACTTCTCCTGATACATTACCTTTCTGGTCAGAGTATGAGTAGCAGCTCAATCCATCATCATACCATGTAGACATGTGGCCTATTTAGTTTTTTAGGTAAAAAAGAGGTGCTTTGGCATGATGCTATCTACCACGTTTGTTTGTTTTTCCACTTCTTCAAATTTGTATGTTTAGTCCATCAATCCTTTCCTCTGTGGAGCAGTACTGTAATTATTGCTAATGCTGGAAGCCATGCAAAACAGTATGGATCTCATCATTCACCCAATATGGTCAATAGCAACAGACCCATTGACTTCAACAGATGTAGGAACAAGCCATATATGCACATATATTATTACAGATTTAGGGACTCATCCACTGAGATGATGAGTAGCAGTGATCTCACTTGGAGTTGAAGATATTGAGCAGCTGACAAGAGAAGCTCAGAAACTTTCTGGATAAGGCCCTAGCTTAGTTGTTCAACAAACTCTCAGTTGCACAAACAGTGGGTTGGTTGTGCAAAATGTGCATTTGTGAGTGAAAACAAATAACTTTGCGTGCAAAACAAGTAGTTTACTTTTGCACAATAGAGAAAGACACATATTGTGCATGCAATCACCCACTTTGCATGCACGGTGGTTTATTTTATTCTCACACTAAAACTCTTTGACTGAAATAGGCCATGGCTTGGGTGAAAGAATGTGTTTCTTTGCATGGTATTTCAAATTTCTTTTGTGAAGATAGATGATTCAGTTATCTGATTTACAAGACATTATTCATTTGCTCAAACTACTATCTGCTTAATGGTATACATAATAAATTTATAGACAGACACACATCTTCACAGCTCACTGAATTCACATCTTTGCTTTCATAGCCAATTTATCATTTGAACTTAGACATGTGTCAGAATTATTATGTGTGCATCCTTTCTTTTCAATGTACCGTGCAGTAACTAGATTTGTACATTTGTGACAATTATGGTTTTGTGTCTCTTGTCACATGTCATAGAACAAAATAAAGCACAGAGACAAAGACCAATAAATAATTATAATAATCATTATATTCTCAACAAATTTCAGTCTCAATCTCATTCAGCCTGCAGCATGGAAACTTCTTTCCTGTGCACAGTTAATATTCTACATCAGCTGTTCTCAGCATCTGATGGTTCCATAAAAATTGTTTTCAAGTCTATAAATTTTCCAGCTTTAATGTTTCTAGGCCTTCTGGTTGCAAAGGTAGGCCCAAAGTAGGCCCATTCCATCAGTCTTTAGTCATATAAGAAGACCTATTGAAATCAATGGAACTATGTGCATGGCCTAACAGACATCTGCCTTGTACCTAGGCTGGCATGCAAGGCCCTCAATGCACCAGATATTCCATGTTTCCATTGCACACAGCAGATAATTGAGCTGGCAATACTGTAGCCACAGCAATCCCAGCTCCTAATATGGAATTGTAATGGAGCATTCTGCCCCTTTTCGGTGGCAGAGGGCTTGGG
The DNA here is from genome assembly GCF_013100865.1 of Trachemys scripta elegans. Classification (NCBI taxonomy): domain Eukaryota; kingdom Metazoa; phylum Chordata; order Testudines; family Emydidae; genus Trachemys; species Trachemys scripta. The sequence goes on from NC_048298.1 coordinate 273,628,762, forward strand.
GAGCACCCAGCACTGTTGCAAAGGGAGCTCAGAAAGCAGTTGCTGGGAATCATCTGACCGAAGAGGGCAATGTCAGATTGTGTGCAATGACAGCCAGCTACGTTATAGAGATGAGGGCCCCAGCTCCATGGGACGGGGGGTGGGGTGGGGGGAATGGAAGAACACTGTCCTGTAACTGCAACTCCAGGTTGCAGGAGATGCAGAAGAGAACTTCAAGGGGACAGGAGGCCCTGCAGACATCCTTAGGCTGGGTGGAGTCCCTGACCACTAAGCTGCCAGAAGCCAGGGAGTCCACAACTGATGTTGGGAATGGGACTGTTACCTTATGTTTTCACTCCATTGTAGCCCTGTGAAATAATAAAACCTAATAAGAGCTACACCCCATGAATATTATAACCCAGTAGTGTCATTCTATTTATAGCAAGTTAAAACAATGCGTGAGACAAGATCAACACTATGTTTTCCTTTTTTGTATTAAACAATAAGCACTGCCCTGAAACAAGGGCTATGAACTGATCTGGATGTGGCCAATTATTTCCCCCCAAGCTGATGATCGAGTCCAACAGCCTATAATAGCTTTCCCCAGCAATATTCATAGTTCTGCTTCCATTGATACATATGCCCACAGAATGTACTTGTTGGTTCCCACATTTTCAAGATTATTGTTCCAAATAAAATAATTTGCATGCATGAGCATTAAGTGGTACTGAAGGATTACATTGGTCTCAGACTGGGCTGAATTTCATTCAAACAGGATCTCAATATGTAACTAGCTGATTTTTAGGAATAAGTTTAAAAGCTGGTTTTGAAAATTTGGCCCTAATTCAGTTTCATATTGTCATAGGGTAGCTCTACTTAGAGAACCCTTCTGCAGCAAGCTGCAACATAACAGGCATGCTGTCTCAGTTTCCCCTGTCAGGTGAGCCGATAATTTCATTTCAGGCTTTCTTGTCTCAAAACTACCCCTACTTGGGGCTGGTTTATTTCAACATAGACCAAACCGACCATAACAAAAGTTTCAAGCAGACAAACTATTTCTCACACCAGTCCAAGCAGTCATTAAAACCCAAGACTCTCTTCTCTTAATGCCCCACATACCATACACCAGCACTTTCAACCATGACTGGACACTCTGCCAGTCCTCTGCTGTCCTTGCACCAGGGCAGCCACCCCATCACTTCCAATTGAAAGGTAACCCTGCTCTTCTCATCAAGAACCCCCAAGGCCTCTTCCTTGCCAGAAGAGCATCCCTCATTCATCATGGCCCTCTCACTGTTTCTTTGGGTCCATCTCTCTGACCTTGGAATAATCAGCATGTCAGATCTTCTGCTGCTCCCCTCCCGTCAGCTGTCTCTCACCCTTGGCTTCTGCTTCAGCTCAGAGCCAGTAGGCAACTTCCTATGCTGCTCCTCCTACCTTCAGCCCTTTCCAAGCCCCTCTCCCTAGGGTGACCAGACAGCAAATGTGAAAAATCAGGACAAGGGTTGGGGGGTAATAGGAGCCTATATAAGAAAAAGACCCAAAAATCGGGACTGTCCTTATAAAATCGGGACATCTGGTCACCCCACCTCTTCCTGGCTTGGGGGCCCCAGCCAGCAAACCCCTCTTGCTATTCTCCTGCTTTCAGCCTTCTCCAAGGAACCACCTTTGGAACTTTTCAGGACTCCTCTAGTTCCCTGGTCTCTATCAGTTCTCACCTGCCCTTCCTGACTAAACGAGTGTGTTCTGACTCCTTGGGACTCCCTCTCACAAGCTCTCTCCCTGATCCTTTATAGCCCCAGGTACTGCCCTGCCCTCTTAACTGGCTAAATGGGAGAACATGCTCTGACAGAGGGAAGGTGGACAAACTTCATTTACTGGGGCCAGCCACACTGTGACACATAATAAATATGAAAAATAGTGTGACAGTGGACCTAATCCCTAATGAATTTGTTTGACTTCAGTGGCATTGGATCTAAAACACTATCCTTTCATCCCGTCCTCTTTCCTTTCCTTGTTCTTTCCCCAACTTGTACTTCTCCCTACCCCAACTTTCTGCTGGCAAAATGTAAAAGTACTTTAGTTATGTAAGGCAATTCATTTAAGCTGTTGGCATTTAATTATACTGAACATTGTGGTATGTTGAAAGCAGAGCTGGTCGGGAATTTTTCAGTAAAACAGTTTTTCATCTGAAAATTCCAAAAACTGAAACTTTTCAAGGAGCTGGATCAGTTTTGACAAAACTTTCATCTGGAATGTTTCTCAAGTCCAGGATAGATTTCTGGGGGGTAAAAGGAGGTTGGAAGTGGGGAGTGGGGGGAGGGGGTTAAGCCATGAAACTGGGATATGGGAAAACTATATTCAAATCCCTTCTTTGTCTGATTCAGGCAGGGCTTTAACCACCAGGCAATAGAGTCAGTCTTTTTTCTGGCCCAATGAATATTTAATCATTATACACCACGGATCAGCAACCTTTGGCCCACATCCCACCAGGGAAAGCCACTGGCGGGTCTGGACAGCTTGTTTACATGCAGCGTCTGCAGGTTTGGCTGATTGCAGCTCCCACTGGCCACGGTTCACCGTCTCAGGCCAATGAGGGCTGCGGGAAGCAGCGGCCAGCACATCCCTCAGCCCACGCTACTTCCCGCAGCCCCCATTGGCCTGGGACGGCGAACAACAGCCAGTAGGAGCTGCAATTGGCAGAACCTGTGGATGCTGCAGGTAAACAAACTGTCCGGACCCGCCAGCAGCTTTCCCTGGCCGCGTGCCAAAGGTTGCCGATCCCTGTTATACACAGTAGAACAGTTCCAACAGGAGAGATTCAGAGACTGGCTCTATATCCTGGTGATTAGGGCACTCACCCAATTAGGCAGAGTAGAAACTTAAACCAGGGTCTCCTCAATTCCAGCTATGTATTCAGGCTATTGGCTATTCTGGGTGGGGACTCTTGCTCTGAAAAAGTCTCAGCTTCATTCTGGTGTGTGTGGAAGGAAAACAAATTTTAAAACCTTGAATTTCATCACCTTTTTTTTTGTTTCTTAGCTGGTCTTACTTGAAATGGCTATATTTTGATCAGTTATTTTTGCCTAAACATCTTCAGTTGGAAAAGGAAAACAAGTATTTCAAAGTGTCAATACAACACAGGCATAGAATTATAATTTGAAAGGGCCATCCAAACTCTTAATACCCTGAAGATAATCCACTGTAGTAGAAATTTGAAGCTAGTTTTTCCAGTTAGAATGAGAGCACCGCAGGTAATTATGTGGACAATCTCCAAGGCTGAGATTATTTTAACATACTTGATGCTTGAATTAGTACTACATAAAACAATTTGGATGAAATCCAAACAAAGAGAAACAAAGTAGGTTTATGGGAAATTTAGCTCTGAAAACTGATGCCCTAAAATTAACAAAATAAGCTCAGATCTTGTAAAAAAAAAGAGAGAGAGAGAGATAGAGAGGGAGAGAGAGCGAGAATGCAAGTTTTCAGCCTTCTAAGTAAATATAAATCAATCAATCAAAAACAAATATTCAGGCATGATGAAATTGTTTGAACATATTTCTCAAGGTGAAAAAAACAACTTGAAATTAGACACATTTCCTTCACATTCTATTGAGAGTGAGTCTTACAAACAAATGAACTCTGGTTTATTTGGTAGGGACCTTTCATTTCATTTGAACAGTATTGTGTAAGTAGTGATTCAATTAGAAGCTTAAATAAAAGAAAGCTAAGGAAGTTCTTTATGAAAAAAATGCTAGATAATGGAAAGGATATGAGCGATTAAGTGGCTAAAGCACCAGCTTTTCTCTTTTGTAGTCTTGGTCCCACGGGCGGCCTAAATGAAATGAGGGTTTTATATATATATACTTGTGGCTGATTGGGCATATCACAAAACCACCATAAATAATTTCAGAATAGAAATCCTCTGATTAAGAGAGGTGTATGACTGTGCAAGCAGACTTTTCACTCCAAGGAAGATCTTCCCTCTATTTAGGTAGAGGTTATTGTTTAACTGTGACTATCTCTGAAGAAATGTTATTTATTATATTATATTATATTGATAAATAGAAAAATTCAGCTTCCAAGGCACTTTTGCGCTAATGACATTTCACAGTCACAAATAACATCCCCTTTTCACATTTATTAAAATAGCCTTGCCATATACTTTGCATTTTTCCAATGTATTATGCCAGATTCTGCTTTCAGAATAGCAGGGGTAAATCTGGACTAAAATAAATTCAGTGGTCTTATTTTGGATTTACACTGATGTAACTCAGAGGAGAATATAGCCAATTTATATTAATATAAAAATTATATAATTGCAGTTAGTCTCATGTTCTTACCCAGAGTTCTATATAATATGACTTAAAATTTAATATAAGTATAGTAGATATATTTTAGATTATGATAAATCATTTCTCATTTTACAAAAGATTATTTTGAGAAATAGCTTCTTGGCCTAATTCAACAATTGCTCACATATCTTTACAGACAATTTATTGGGAAAGTATATAAAATTAATGTTGAAGATTAGGAATATGGGCGGTTGTCTTAAGAATTCTATTTCACTTCCAAGAATTTGTGTGTTCTGTTATTTAAAGGTGCAGAATGAAGAGGAATTTTGGAGGCCAAATTCTGCCCTAAGACATATGCATTATTGTCTCCTTTGCGTTAATAGACAATGTGCAGGAATACCTACAGGCAGAGTTTGCACATTAAAGTATTCTGCCTATCCTCCAAACATATGTAATGACTGCTATTTCAGAAGCAAAACCAAGACAGTACTTCAGATGGAGGGGCACGGTCTATTCACTTTAACTCTCTGGTATCCATGTCAACAAGTGGTACAGTAACTTACAGGATAAAGGGTGTACCATAACGCATATGCACAAGGGGGCCGAATTAAGGTTTCATGGCCAAACTTCATTCTGGCATTTCCTAACATGAAAGAGCTTGACTTTGAAACTTTTAAATCCTTTACTTCAAATTTCCTAGTGTTTTATGGTTTAATTCATTGATGAGAGCAACCTTAACTAACGTTAAATGAAATTATTTTTGGTTATGAAGTATTATTTACATTGCAGCGACATCTAAAATCTGCCAGATACAGCAGATACATAGCAAGGCCCAGTGCCTGACCCAAAGAGTTTACAATAACCTAATGTCCCGATTCTGCAAACACAAACCTGAATAATTGTACCTGTGTGAGTGGTCTCAATAGATTCAGCGAAACTATTCAGGTGTGTTAGTGTTTGAAAGATACATAAAGGGTGGGATTTAATGGGAGTTAGGCATATACATACCTTTTATGAATCCCACGCAAACTCCTAATCCTGCTTTGAACTCCATGTTGACACATCCCTATGTTCATTGAATGCCCATCAAAGTCAACTGGGCTCCATAGAGTTGATTGCTGGTGAGGAGTTCATTGCAGGGTTAGGATCTTAAAGGCAAACAGATGAATGGTGGGGGAAAGAGATGCAACATACAAGCAAAGAAGTCAGAGTGATGTCTGGTACAAGTCTTGTTAGTTCCAGGTTCTTTACTTTGTTCTAAATGATTTAAGACGTCAGCAGTGTTCATTCCATAATCCAGGGATGTAAAACCTCCACAGTTTGTGAGTCATGGCATAATCCACATTTTTCCATCTTAAAAAAAATAAAATAAACCACCATCTGCCACCAAATTATATAACCTCACTTATACATGTAAAGTATAAATAGGGCTTTGTTGCTTTGTTATCGTGGCTCACTTAGGTTTTTGTTTTGTTTAACACAAATTATCAATTTGTATTTACCAAGATTAATATTGATTTGTAACAGCCTGTGTGCCCTTTAATTCACAACATATTTTAATTGGTAAGAGATTCCAAGTGCCAGGATGATCATTTTACTTTAATCTGGATTAGTTTAAAAAACCAATTAGAACAAGGCATCACACACATCTCTACAATAATTGCTATTGTTTCCATTTATTCTTACCATTTCAATATTTAATCCATATCAGTGACTTTACAATTAATCTAGAAGGCAGACATGTGATCAGTTAAATATGACAATCAGTGCAAACCCAGATTGTAGTCTCAGTGTAAATCCAGAGTAACTCAATTGGTATCAACTGGTACCAGAATCTGACCCACTGTATAAAATATTTTAAAAATCCTTGATATTGGCTTTACTGCATCATAAACCTTGGAGCAGGAAAAAAAACAACAACATTTGTCATATACCTGGATGTGAATGCTGCAAACCAATAATCATAGGGGTTACCTTTATTTACGGACAAGATTGCACATTATACCAGTGGAGATGGGGAGGAGTTAGGGCCATGTCCCTTTTCCCACCCACCCTTGCAGGAGACCCAACCACAGCAGTGACAGTTTGCTACTCCCTCTGTTGGGATGTAGTAGCTAGTGCATTCCCCTTGCTTGCCAGGGAGCTCTGCAAGGAATTGTACTTCTGAGGCTCGGTGGTGTGTACAATGCACAATGGACGTATATGTAAATAAGGACTACTCATGTAATAAGGTTTTCGGGACAGCATCTGCACAAAGTGGGATGGATTCATAGTTACCAACCATCAATCCAGTTTAGCCAGCCAGTCACACCCGGTTTACAGCTGTGGTGAGGGGCATAAAGCGTGCAGACTGAATCCGTGAATCTAACTCAGAAATTGCCCCCTTTAACTTGTAAGTTTTTATTGTAAATCATGACAGCTTGTTGGCTGTCTCAGTTTACAGATTTGTTAACTCACATAACTACATTGTATTGTGAAGTAATAACTATTGTTTTGTGTATGTCATTTGTGTACATATATTTTGTTGGGAAGTGAAGGTGGAATTGAGCATTGTGTAATATTAACTAGAATCTGAAGTGCAGAGACGCAGGCATACAATGTTTCTGTTGAAAACTTTTTCTGAGACACAGTGGTAAACCTGGATTGATTACTGTTTATAATAGCAATAATCCCAACAAAATCAGTCATTAGCACAGTTAACAACTAATTTGTTGGAGTTTTAACTGCCCTTGGCCTTGCCTCAAACTGTTAGAACACTGGTCATAAACTGCTGGTTGCAATTGATTTCTTGGGGCCCTATTTAACAGAAATTTGATTTCAATTCAGCACCCACAGAGCCTAATCTTGATTCAGTAAACACTTAGCTGCAGATCTCTTATTCTTTATTTCCCTTTGCATACCCTTTCACTACTGTGGAATACAAATCCCTGAGGACTGTACCAGTGGAATAAGGATGCATCTTTGACCATGTAATTTCTCTCTCTGCATCCGGCTAGTGGATAACCCTCATTCTACACATCAAACACAAACTACAAGGCCAGGTCCACACTACACCCTTTCTTCAATATAACTACATTGCTCAAGGGTGTGAAATACCCATACCCTTGAATGACCAGTTATACCGACCATAACCCTCTGTGGAGACTACACTACTTTGACGGGATTGCTTCTCCCACTGACATAGCTACCACCTCTCACCGAGGTGGAGTTATTAAGCCAAGACAGGAGAGCTCTCTCCAATCAGCTAAGAGCATCTACAACAGAAGCACTACAGCAGTATAGCTGCACCAATGCAAATTTGTAGTGTAGACCTGCCCTGAGTCTTCACTTTTAAGGCCCTTCATGACCTAGCCATACCCTACCTATCATCTCTGAAACACTACTGAGATGCCAGCTCCTGCCTCCATCCTGCCCATGATGCCCACCTTTGTCATCCCTTTGTTAAATTTGCAAACAAACACCTTCATGCTTTCTCCCACATCACCTGTTAAGTATGGAAGAGCTCCTTATAAACGCTCACATAGCCACCTCGTTGTCTTCTTTCCCATCCCTCCTTAAAACTCTTCTCTGTTGTGATGACTACAGAAAACTTGAGAATGGTTAGGCTGTGGGTGTTCTGTGGCCACTGCTTTTCATGCTGACCAGTACTGTCTCATATTTCCTTGCACAATCTCCATCTGTCTTATTCACCTGTTGTATCTTATCTTATACTTGGACTGCAAGATCTTCAAGGTAAGGACTATTTGTTGTGTTTGTACCAGGTCTAACACAAGGGACATTTATCCATGATTAGGGCCCCCCTGAGTGCTATCTGAATACAAATACTAAATAATAATTTTCCATCTGTTGAATACAAAGGTGGCTCAAACAAGACAAATGTAAAAAGAGACACTTGTAAAATTTATAAACCCCATTACATGTCCAGTCAATATTGTTCTAAAATTCACTTGTTTTAACAAAATCTAAGACCAGTAGAAATGCTCTCATAATTTTTTTGTTTGTTTATTTTTAAATTCTAATAAAACATTTCTAAAAGTAAACATTCAATTTAAAACCAGGGATTTTCACTATTGTGCTAGTACAAGAGAACCGGAATGTGAAGTTGACCGAAAACTGGCTGGAAACTAAAGTAGAACTGACTAGTCTTTGGTTATTGCCCAAGTAGCCAAATATCATAAATAGTTAAAGTAAATTTGAATCTAAATTTATTTCAGTTTTTATTGGAACTATGTGTACTACAGGAAGACACATAGCGAGAGCAAGAGAGAGTTGCATCTGTTGAGTGCAGACTGATATATACAGGTGGACTGACAGAGTCTGATTGACAACACTACTGTGCACGGAAGCCTTTAGTTTCAAGACAAACACACTGAAATCATCTCGTGTATTTGAACTCTGATAATAGGATTTCAAGGCATATAATACTCAAAGCTAGGTCTTGCAAAGTTGTAAAGTTTTTTTTTCCACACTAAATCTAAAAATCTTTCTCTCCCTTTATGGCCCTACTCACTAAAATCCTAGTCCATGCCTTAGTTGTATCTTCCCTTCATTATTTTAACCTCCTCTTCTCTAGTCTTCCCACCTTTCCTTTTTCTACTCTAGTCAAAGTGTGCCAGCTAAAATCATCCTCATTTCCTAAAAATCCAAACCTGCCACTATCCATCTTCCAGCCCCTTCACTACTTTCCTTGCCAAATTCATGTTCACCATTCTCCTATTTAAAGTCTCCACAACACTGCCTCAGCCTACATCTCTGGTCTAGTTTCTTCCTATACCCAGGCCTTACTCTCTTTTCAGTTATCTGTCTTTAATGTTTCCTGCGTTCCTTTCACCCAATCTCCCTTTGACTCTTTTTGTAGTACTGTAGTCCTTTTTGTAGTGTGAAGCAACATTCCTCTTCCCACCCATTTAACAAACTCCTTCTTCTCATATATATCTTTCTTTAAAAACCAGTAAGAAGAGTGATCTCCTGGTTAGGGAACTATACTCTGGCTTAGGAGATCTCTGTTCAGGTCTCAGCTGTGACAAACTCCTTTTGGACTTTGGGCAAATCACTTACTCGCTCTGTGCCTCAGTGTCCCACCTTGGGAATGATACTCCCTTTCCCCGGCCTTTTATCTCCATTGTTTATTTAGATTGTAAAGTATGTTAGGGCATTGCTTGTCAGTTACTATGTGCAGCGCCTAGCACAACGGGCCCCCTGATTTCGATTCAGGCTTCTCTATGCTACAGTATCTTTAATAAGTATTAATAGGAAGTACTTCTTTTGCTCAGTCTTCCATTTTTGATCTCCTCCCACTCTAATTCTGATGCTGTTTGTATTCTGTCTGTCTAAAGTCAGCTTCTTGGGTCTGGGATCCTATTTAACTTTATGATTGTGAAGTACCAAGTGCACTAGTTAATGCACCAAATAAGCAATCTGTAATAATACTGCAGAACATACATTTATAATATCCTCATCAGGTATCTATGTTCCATAAAGTGGGCATCAGCTATCATTTTAATTTGTTGCTTTTTCTTGCTAATTCCCTGACAGGAAAAAAAAAACAAAAAATACTCTTCATCAGCTATTCAGGTATCAGGAGATGAAACCGCAAGCATCAGGAGTTAAGTAAAAGACAGAAACAGTTACAAGTTAAGCATCAAGGAAGCAATAGTCAGGTGTCAGACATCAAGAAACAGGCTATAGGGATTAGAAGATAGGAAAAAGTTATGCTTAAAAAAAGCCATCCTTGCTTATCTATGTTATACCGGTATATACCTCATAGATTATATATATTGTGACAGACCCAGACCAGTGGGGTACAGGAGTCTGGTAGAGGGCAAATATACTGGTCACTGGATGAGTAGTTTTCTGTTCCCTGAGTGACCAGCGCATGGGCTGCACTAGAGTAATCAGGAACCTGCTAGAACCAGTTAAGGCAGGCAGGCTAATTAGGACACCTGGAGCCAATTAAGAAGAAGCTGCTAGAAGCTGCTAGAATCAATTAAGGCAGGGCACCTGGGTTTTAATCAGGGCACCTGGGTTTTAAAAGGAGCTCACTTCTCTTTGTGGGGTGAGTGTGAGGAGCTGAGAGCAAGAGGTGCAAGGAGCTGAGAGTGAGAGGGTGTGCTGCTGGAGGACTGAGGAGCACAAGTGTTATCAGACACCAGGAGGAAGGTCCTGTGGTGAGAAAAAGGAAGGTGTTTGGAGGAGGCCATGGGGAAGTAGCCCAGGGAGTTGTAGCTGTCATGTAGCAGTTACAGGAGGCACTATAGACAGCTGCAGTCCAAAGGGCCCTGGGCTGGAACCTGGAGTATAGGGCGGGCCTGGGTTCCCCCCAAACCTCCCAATTGACCTGGACTGTGGGTTCTTCCAGAGGGGAAGGTCTCTGGGCTGTTCCCCAACCCACATGGTGAATCTCTGAGGCAGGAAAATCTGCCAGTAAGCGCAGGACCCACCAAGATAGAGGAACTTTGTCACAACTGGTGTCAGGAGTGGGACCTGGGTGTGCACAGCGCGGCGGAAGAAGGAGGGTGATTTAAAAAAAAAAAGGAGAGGGTTTATTTTTTTTCATCACAATAGATGACGTAGTGTGGGCACTAATACAAGCCACAGTGGCCCAGCAGGAGGCTACCCATGTCCAGGCAGCCGCCCAGCAGGAGGCAGTGCGGCTGCAGCAAAAGACAGATCGCCTGCTGATGGACCAGGCTGCCCAAGACCGAGCTATGTTGCGGGAACTGGTAAACCAGGTAAAGACCCTTACAGAGCTGAACCGCAGCCATGATGGGATGTGGCTCATACGGGCCAGCCATTGGCTGCAGAAAATGATGCGGGAGGATGATGTAGAGGCATACCTTCTGGCCTTTGAGAGGACAGCCCTACGGGAGGCCTGGCCTCAAGATCAGTGGTCTGGCATCCTTGCCCCATTCCTGTGTAGGGAGGCCCAAAAGGCCTACCATGATCTGCCTGAAGAGGTTGCAGCAGACTACCCCCAGCTGAAAGCAGAGATCCTGGCCAGATCTGGGGTAACGATCGCAGTGCGGGCCCAGCGGTATCACGGTTGGAGGTACCAAGAAGACAAAACCCCGCGATCCCAATTGTATAACCTCATCCATCTCGCACGAAAGTGGTTGCAAACAGAGTTCCATAGTCCGGAAGAGATACTAGAGGTTCTGGTCATCGACCGATACATGAGGGGACTACCACCAGACCTTCGTGCCTGGGTAAGCCAGAACGAACCCGCCACCTATGACAAGGTTGTTGCCCTGGTAAAGAGGCGAAGGACAGCAAGGAAGCTGACCCGACCAGTTAAGGAAGAGGCACCCCGGGTTAAACTAGCAGCACCAAGCCCTAAAGTTTGTGTGACTGAGCCACCAGGAGGGCCCAAGTGGAAAAAGAGAGAGGCTGAAGGCCCATCAGAGGCCACAAAGAGTCGGAGCACTGAGGGAGAAGAGGATCGTGATGTTAGATTGCCCAAACCAAGAGACTGGGGAACGCCTAGGGCTCCATACAGATGTTATGCCTGCGGGGAGTGGGGACACATAGCTGCACAGTGTCCCAATGCTGAGGAGCCTATGCAGTGTAACCTGGGGAACTGGGCAGATCCATGCTCCCTAATCCACCTTGTGGGGGTCTCACTAACCCCACATAGGTATACCAGACCACTGAAACTAAATGGGGTAGGGACCACGGCACTGGTTGATTTGGGGAGTTCTATCACACTTATCTCAGGGAAGCTCGTGAAGCGTAGTCAGCTGCTACAGGCTAAACATACAGGGATAACATGTGTTCATGGGACAGTTAGTTACTACCCCACCATCCCAGTAAAAATCGAGATCCAAGGGAACTCTACTGAGGTAGCAGCAAGTGTAGTCCCTAAACTCCCATACCCAGTGCTCATAGGGAGGGACTTCCCAGGGTTTGAAAACTTACTCCCAGTAGGGGGATTGGAGAAAGATGGGGACCCTAAAATTGGTGAGGCATCCACAGCAGACGGTCAACCCCCAATCTTCTCTGAAATATCCCCAGATTTGTTCTCCACTCCCAGACAGGGTAGAAAGACAAAAAGGGAAAGAAGGGCAGCTAAGGCCTTGGGAACCTGAATACTGACCCAAAGCCAGAGGGCTGCTCTTGTAGGTAGGCGGACCCGCACAGCTGAAAAGGAGGCCACGCAGGAGGGAGAAGCACCTGATGCTTCTGAACTAGTAGAGGCAACAGAGACTGGGCCTCTAGATCTTAGGCAGATTAGCCCTGGGAGAGGAAATTTTGGACGGGACCGGCAGAAGACCCAAGGTATGACAACATTAGGAAGGAGGTGACTGAAATTGATGGGGTCCCCGTGGAAGGGAAAACCCAGGGACCAGGACCCTACTTCATAGTGAAGAAGGATCTCTTATACCGGGTTGCACCAGTACAGGGGCAGAAGGTACAGCAGATCGTAGTACCTCAAAAACACCAGAACACTGTATTAAGTCTTGCTCATAGTCATCTTTTGGGGGGGCATTTGGGGGTAGAGAAGACCCTGGCACGAGTCCTACGATGGTTTTTCTGGCCCGGAGTACATGAAGAAGTGTGGAGGTACTGTGCCTCCTGCCCGGAGTGTCAGCTGCACAGTCCCCGTCGCCATTTGAGGGCACCTTTAGTACCCCTTCCCATCATAGAGGTCCCCTTCAAGTGAATAGTCATGAACCTAGTGGGACCCCTGGAGAAGACGGTTCGGGGCCACCAATATATACTTCTTGTTTTGGACTAAGCTACTCGCTACCCAGAAGCCGTCCCCCTGCAGAACACGGCCTCTAAAACTAGAGCTGGTGGGGATCTTTGCCCGAATGGGGTTACCGAAGGAGATATTAACCGACCAAGGAACCCCATTTATATTGAAGCTAATGAAGGACCTCTGTACGCTGCTCCATATACATACCCTGAGAACTTCGGTCTACCATCCGCAGACTGATGGGTTGGTAGAAAGGTTTAACCGAACCCTCAAGCCTATGATAAGGAAGGTGGTAAGTCGGGACGGGAAGGATTGGGACACCCTACTACCCTACCTCATGTTCACTATCCGGGAGGTACCTCAGGCCTCAACTGGGTTTTCCCCCTTCGAGTTATTATACGGGCGTCACTCCCGTGGCATACTAGATATCGCCAAAGAGGGCCCCAGCTACCTTCCAGCGCCTCATGGACAAGTTATTACGCCCGCATAACAGTTATGCTGCTGCCTACTTGGACGATGTGGTCATTCATACCCCAGACTGGGAAACCCACCTGGAGAAGGTGGAGGCAGTCCTCGATACCTTCAGGCCAGCTGGCCTTACAGCAAACCCTGCCAAGTGCGCTGTAGGGTTTACAGAGGCCAAATATCTTGGCTACATTGTGGGAAAGGGTCTGGTAAAACCCCAAGTGAACAAGTTAGAGGCCATCCAAAATTGGCCCCAACCAAGTTGCAAGAAATAAGTCCAGGCATTCCTAGGTGTGGTGGGGTATTACCGATGATTTTTCCCCCTCTTTGCCACAAAGGCAAGCCCCCTGACAGACCTAGTGAAAGCCCGTGAATCTGATCTGGTGAGATGGTCTGACACTGCAGAGGAAGCATTCACAGACCTACGGACTGCCCTCTGCAGTAACCCTGTACTGATAGCCCCTGATTTCACCAAGGAGTTTATCCTGCAGACGGATGCATCAGAAGTAGGGTTGGGGGCCGTTCTATCACAGATGGTCGGGGAGGAGGAACACTCAATTCTATACATCAGTCGGAAACTCCTTCCAAGGGAACAAAAATATGCAGTGGTGGAGAGAGAATGCCTCGCTGTAAAATGGGCCATGGAAACATTGCGCTACTACCTGCTCAGGCACAGATTTGTCCTCATGACCGACCATGCTCCTCTTCAATGCATGCAGCGAAACAAGGAGAAGAACACAAGGGTGACCAGATGGTTCTTATCCCTCCAACCTTTCCAGTTCCGTGTGCAACACAGAGCAGGGAGCCATCATGGCAACGCCGATGGCTTGTCACGTGTGCACTGTCTGGCGTCCCAAGCTGCCCAACCCCTTGGCATTGAGCAGCGGGGAGGGATATGTGACAGACCCAGACCAGTGGGATACAGGAGTCTGGTAGAGGGCAAATATACTAGTCACTGGATGAGTAGTTTTCTGTTCCCTGAGTGACCAGAGCAGGGATTGCACTAGAGTAATCAGGAACCAGTTAAGGCAGGCAGGCTAATTAGGACACCTGGAGCCAATTAAGAAGAAGCTGCTAGAATCAATTAAGGCAGGCTAATCAGGGCACCTGGGTTTTAAAAGGAGCTCACTTCAGTTTGTGGGGCGAGTGTGAGGAGCTGGGAGCAAGAGGCGCAAGAAGCTGAGAGTGAGAGGGTGTGCTGCTGGAGGACTGAGGAGCACAAGTGTTATCAGACACCAGGAGGAAGGTCCTGTGGTGAGAATAAGGAAGGTGTTTGGAGGAGGCCATGGGGAAGTAGCCCAGGGAGTTGTAGCTGTCATGCAACAGTTACAGGAGGCACTATAGACAGCTGCAGTCCACAGGGCCCTGGGCTGGAACCTGGAGTAGAGGGCAGGCCCGGGTTCCCCCAAACCTCCCAATTGACCTGGACTGTGGGTTCTTCCAGAGGGGAAGGTCTCTGGGCTGTTCCCCAACCCACATGGTGAATCTCTGAGGCAGGAAAATCTGCCAATAAGCGCAGGACCCACCAAGATAGAGGAGGAACTTTGTCACTATATATATATATATATATATATATATATATATATATAATACTAGAATCATAGAATATCAGGGTTGGAAGGGATCTCAGGAGGTCATCTAGTCCAACCCCCAGCTCAAAGCAGGACCAATTCGCAACTAAATCATCCCAGCCAGGGCTTTATCAAGCCTGATCTTCAAAACCTCTAAGGAAGGAGATACTACCACCTCCCTAGGTAACCCATTCCAATGCTTTATATATATATATATACACACATAATAAGAAATAAGAAAAGTATATATATGTGTATCGATATGTGTATATATATGCTTTTCTTATTGTTTATTTTGTTTTATTCTTTGCAGCAGCCCCCTATCTTCCTTCATTTAGGATTCAGAACATTTGATTGGCTACTGAAAAGAGAAAATATACTTTGACGGTTTTGTGGTTAAGGACATGGACTGGAATTCAGGAGATCTGGGTTCAGTTTATGGCTCTGCCACGGACTTCTAGTGTGGTCTCAGGCAATTCCCTGAATCAGTTGCTTCCATTCCCCAGCTTTAAAATGGGGATAATAACTATCCTTTTTTCTGACTCCCCTGTTTAGATTGTTAGCATTTAGGTGCAGGTGCTTTTTCTCACTATTTGTCTATACAGTGTCTAACACAACGTGACCTCAGACTCAGTTGGAGTCTCTAGATTCTTCCAAGCTAATGGTTTGCAGAGCTAAATGTCTGGTATATGCTCCCCATCATTCACCCTGACCCAAGACATTTTCTGTGAGGCACCTGTAGATTCCTTGACTTAACTGAAATTGTTTGGGGTTAAGAGAATAGCCCTGCAAACTGTGCAGACACCTGTGTATAATTAATGTCGAATAGGGCCCTTGAACACTATTGTTCAATTAATTAGTATTGTAATATAATACAACCTATGTAAAATGAATCAGTGTAGGGCATATTGCTGGGGTGTGGGGGTGGAAAGCTACTATAAAGCTGAACCTACTAATTATTCCAGCATAGAGCAGGTATTATTATTCTTACTGAAAAAGGCAGACATTTATTATTATTTGTGCAGGTCATCCTATAGTGCTGGTGAGTTATGTATAATTGGCCCCATAAATGTGGTTTGTTTGTTTTTCCATTTGACTGGCTCTTCTTAATTCCACAGGAGATTAGTCAAGGACCTCAGGCAGGAGAAGGAATAATGGTCATGTTAACATTTCACATATGTTCGAAAATCACCTTAGTAAACTAAGTAAATAAAATATAATAAACCTTTTTATCCTGGTATTAAAAGCAGTAAAAAACACTGAATTTTTACAAAGGTGTTTATTGAGTAGATGTTGGGATGAGCTGGAAAACACACTAAAGAAAGCAGGTTTTTCCTATTGAAAGCCTCATTCTCCCTATGTACCCCACGGTGACCCCAGAGTGCTGAGGTGAGCTGGATGAGAAGGTTTTATGTCAGTCAAGGGGAATGGCTTGATTGCTCAACCATCCCGAACATTCTCCCATTGAAATAGGTAGGGGTGAAATGGCATGTATCAGAAAGTCATGAAGATTGATGGCATCTGCTGCTTCCAAATGTACCCTATCTGCATGCAAACCACTTGACACATGAACTGATGGAAAACAAAGGCTGTTTGCCCAGGAAAAGTGCTTCAGCAGGCTTAATTTCCATAGCCCGTTTACACAGCAAAAGCAAGATCTAATAGGTCCCAGAGAAATCAGCCAGGCCATGATAAGAATTCAAAGCCACAAAACTAAATAAAAAGAGATTATTAGCTACATTGCAGTAGACAAACAGTAAAGTCTTAAGTGATCAATACTTGACAAGAGACATGCCACAAACATCGTGTATAGGTCAGGCACACAAAGATTTTTTTTTTTTTTTTTTTTTTTTAAATAAATCGACTGACTCCTGGACAAGGCACATAAAATGTCACTTTTTATCTTTCAGTTGATATTTTTCTCCAAGAGGAAAAATATCCTAGCTATTCACCTCCCTGAGAGATTTGATCTAAAAGATAGTCACTCCTGATATAAGGTTTAAGAGGAAAAACTGCAATCAAGTGGAAATTTTTGTCAGTACCTTAATCTCTGATTTGTAGAAGGTTGTGCTTTGGGATATTTGGTATGTCTGAGGATTGCCACCAAAGAGCCCTTCTGTTCTTTAATGGCTGCACTAAATCTTAACAAACGTGAGCATGAAAACTATTGTGCTGCACTTGTGAAGCATATATCAAAGTTATATTTTTTTAATGCTCGGAAAGGCAGTTGAATCATGCATGCTCTTTATGGAGCTCTGATCAGGCTGATAAAGGCAGTTCAGCTTCAATAAATGCTTTTTAAGTGAATGTTTTGGAAAGTGACTAGGAAATTCAAAGCTCAAACTGTTGCCAAACTGCTCCCATAGCACTTTGATCACTTTGCTACTGACATTTTGTTGAAAATGTCTTGTTTTTATTAAAATGTTGGCATCTGGGGACTCAGAAATTTAACTATAGTCACTGAAGATATAATATACAGTAAAACTCTGAGGGACATAACTTATTAAGGACTTTGTACACATTTCATAAAAAGAAAACTTTTTCCCTGTGGGGTCAAACACAGCTTTGCACTTCTCTGAAAAAAAAGTTCATATTGTTAAAAGCAAGACGAGTGCAGAAGATAAATCAAACAGAAATACTTTGCTTGAGGTGAAAAACCTTCAAGTTATAAGGGTTTACTGCCAAAAAAAAAAAAAAAAAAGGAATCCAATCATTTAAAAATTAATAAAAATATAAATACAAGCATTAAATGTAGACCATGAATCTTCTGTGCCATTTTTTTCTTTTAAAATATTCATATCGAGATATTTTCTTTTGAAGGACACAAAGGGAAAACTGTGGTGGTAGCCACTTCACTTTTCACAGTATACAAAGCATGCATGTACATTCTCTGATATAAGGGTTCCTTCATTCTCATGTATTACAGCTTGTTTAACTTTGCATGCAACTG
Organism: Trachemys scripta elegans; assembly: GCF_013100865.1. Lineage (NCBI taxonomy): Eukaryota > Metazoa > Chordata > Testudines > Emydidae > Trachemys > Trachemys scripta. The sequence goes on from NC_048298.1 coordinate 273,646,717, forward strand.
CCAGTTTTGGATATGAGTCTGCCCTCTGACGTGTGAGCCTAGACACATTATGTACAAGAGCCTTAGGTGCTTTTTACGAGATAAGTATCACTGAATACCCATAGATCTAAAGTAAGTCTGAAGCCCTGTGTATCAAACTTACTCAAAAGCTGGTATATTAAAAAGGCACCAGATCCCAGCATGAAACAGCTCAATTCCAATGAGGAGAGGGGCATAGTCAGTTTATTTGAAACAGACACAGAAATATAGTGCAGGTTATTTTCCTCTTTATTTTAGGTGAATTCACAGACCAAGGGCATCCTCAACCTGTCTGACACTATGGTAGCTGTTACTTTTTACCTCTAGCAGTCACTGGCCTTATACTTTTCAGGCTGGGGGTCACTGTGCATGGGCCTACCATTCTGGTAGCCTTAGAGATCCAATCACATTGGAAAATAACAAAACCAATGGCTAGAATTTTTTTTTTAATGTCAAGATTGCACAAACCTAATTAAAAACAAATCTGCAGTGAAAATCCCAGGGAACTGATTATTTTAGAGCCACACAATGGTTACCGTTGTTGTGTTGTCATTTAGGATGGAGTCATGACTCAGCAAAAAGTGTGTTTCCTCAAACTAAATTTATGTTTACTTTATTGTGTTTTAAGGATGATTCTAAACAATAAAATTTTCCACCAAGGGTTTCAAAGTACTTTTCAATCATGGATGAAGCTTCACATTTGCTGAAGTGAGGAAGCATCATTCTTACACTTTACATGTGGTGAAAGGTGAGGCACAAAGAGTTTGTGACTTGCCCAGGTTCTCAAAATATGTCAGTGGAAGAGCTCTGAATGGGACACACACAGACAATTAGGAATTGCCAGACTGGATTGGACCCATGGCCCATCTAGTCCAGTATCCCATCTCTGACAGTGTCCAGCACCAGATACTTCAGGGGCAAGATGTAGCAATACCATAGTAGGCAGATAAGAGATAATTTGCCCCCCATGATGGTTTCATCTAAATCCCTAATAGAGATTTATTTAAGCTCTGAAGTATGATTTATGTAAGCATTAACTGTTATAACTGTGGATATTATTGTTATCTGTCCCTTTTTTGAATCTTGCTAAGATCTTGGCTTTAACATTATCCTCTGGCAGAGAGTTCCACAGTTTAATCACACATCATGTGAAAAAGTATTTCCTTCAATCAGTTTGACTTTGACATCTTTCTGTGTTCCCTTGTTCTTGTCTTCTGAGTCAGAGAGAACAGAGAACAGATGCTCATATCTTTCTCGTCTATACCATTTATTATTTTATATGCTTTTATCATATCTTCTTTTATTTATCTCCTTTCTAAGGTAAACAATCAGAATAATTTCATGACATTTGCAGTTATGTCTAACTATCAGACAAAACTTCTTCTCTTCATGCATATCGCAATACAACAGTGCCATTTGTATCAGCCCTGCATCTGATTTTGCTACCTTTATCTGTTTTGGGTAGCAGTGATAACAAAAGACTCCATTGACTTTAGTGGTGTTCACCATCGTGTGTGAGTCCTCACAGGCATGAGTTGCACAAAATTTGGCTCAGAGATCAGTATCTGTCAGCACTTTTGGTTACACACTCCAATTTAGAAAAGGGTTGTTTTATAGTCTATTTTATTTATCATATTTTGTTCTGGATGGAAACGCAGCAAACAAGACCATAGAAGAGATTTATTTTAGAAAATTTAATTTTGCCTCTTAATTTGCACAGTGTGGTTTTAAAAATTGGTTATCTAATATTTCATATGACTATTAATATGCAGGCCAGATATGTGTGTAGATTGAGTTTCTTTAGTCTCTCTGTGTAAGGCAGGTTTTCAAGATCTCAGATTGCTCTTTTATCTCTTTTCTGAACCTTATCCAATTGGTCAACATTCTTCATAAAGTGTTGACAACAGAACTGGTCACAATATGCCTGTAAATATTTCGCTAATTCTTTATACGGTGGTAATAATATTCTGACATGCCTTAGATTAGAGTAACCATTGTGGATGGTTGGGTAAATCAAATGCATTGTAATACATTTTTCAATATAGTAGATGTAACAACCTAGATTCCAACAACAACACACTGTTTCTAAAAATATATATATTTGGGAATTTATATCGGTGCTTATCTCTGGGGCCCATGAACACATTAGAGGAAAGAAAATTGTAAAAATGTACATTAGCCTTTAAACATAAAGGCTTAAAAATAAAATGACTAGCATACAGGCATAATGACACTGTTCTCTACTCCCAACTATTCAACTGATCCACAGGTCAATCAAGAGTTTGGTCAGCAATATTATTTTATTTCGTATTTTTTTTGCATTTTGGTTATATTTTTTTTAAAATCTTAAATTATACTAGAATAACATTAAGCACTTCACATCTTCAAAGCAATATTTCAAATGTGAACTACAAGGGTGTGTTGTAAATATTAATTTTGGGAAAAGGAGAGGAAGGTTAACAGACTTGGGTTAGCAGGGCTCACACTAGCACTCTAAACATAGCTGTGTAGACAGCACTTTGAAGTTGTGGCTTGGGCTGGAGCTCAGGCTCTGCAGTCTAGGGGTGGGGCTCCAGCCCAACCTGCAACTTCAAAGCACTGTCTTCGCAGATATTTTTAGAGCACTAACATAAGTCCGGCTAGCCTAAGTCTATTGATGTGGGCCGGGACACACACTTCTTCAGGCTGTATAGACATACCCACTGTGGTGCAGACTGTGGTCCTTAGATCCATGTATGACTCTCCCCCTCCTGGGCAGAAGGTGTGCTCTGCCACCTACACAGCACCACCATCCCTGCTCCCAACCCTAGAGCTCTGTGGGTATTGGGATGCAGTAAGAGGAAGTGTGCAGCAGTGGGTTGACTGTGGTGGGAAGCTTTGCAGGGGTTACATGGAGCTGATAACCAAAGGCTGTATTATCTTTTTCCACAGAGTCCTTCTCCCCTCCCCACACCTATGTCTTAGACTGCTGTGGGTAGAGGGAGTCCCTAGGAGTGTGGGAGGAGTGGGAGGAATGCATGGGAGGGTGGGAAACTAGTGAAGAGCCTTCCTTCTGCACACAATGGGATGACCGAAGAAATTTCTATGAGAGGCTCCACGTAGTGATTTCCTTCCACAGAGTCTTCTTTCTTGGGTTTTACCAATGGAGGAGATGATCTGGGCCTCTGTGAATTTGCACTCATGGAATTGCACTCATTCTCCTTTGGTCTTGGGGGACAGGAGAATGATTCAGGCAAGAGCTCCCAATCTTCCCATGGATTCAGATCCCCATGGAGGTGGGGAGTATATCCCCTAATCTGTATGCACTAGCTTTTACAGTCCTTTCCCTCCCTCATGTGATGGAGGGAGCAATATGGCCTAAATAACAAAAATCAGTGTAAAAATGCATTATGGTTTCTGACATAGGCAATCTGTGGCATGTGCTGTACATTGAGAAATTAGCTGTTATGGTTTTTGTGAGTTTGTTAGTTCCTGACTATATTTTTTTAATTGTTTAATCCTTATTAGACAGCAGGCTGATTTTTTTATTAGGAAAAAGTGATTATCCCTTTTAGTGTAATTTTCTTGGCTAACAATTTATTTTTTGCATATAATTCATGAGTCACTGAAGTATAGAAATACAAAAAGCAGTGGAGTGAAGGCATCCTTATTAAGAAGATAATATTTTATACCACTGGTGTTTTTTTTATTTACCTTCCTGTGAAAACTGTAGGTGCCTTTGCATAGTCTTGCATTTCGCCTTCTCACTGGTTCAGCTGAACAGTTTCTTAATCTTTGTTCTTACTTTGTTTTACAGCAGCACCCCAGAGCGTCTGTAGAAATTAGTGAATGCAGTTTCCATTGAACTTTAAAAGTTAAATATAAAGGCATAATACTCTCCAACAATCTTGGTCTTGCTCTGTTAATTAAAGGAATGTATTAAATTAGAAGAACAGAGAGAGAGAGAGAGAGAGAGAGAGAGAGAGAGAGACATACACACATTATATATTTTGGCGATAAAACTCGAATTAAGGGGCTTTCTCAGTGTTTAAAGGGTCAATACTTTGGTTATGAAGTACCTATCTTCAGCATGTCTCCAATATTCCTCCTCTAATATGGACATAAAATTATCTTATTAGATTACGGGTTCAATCCTGCTCTCTGATACACAGAGCACAATTTACACAATCCCGCTACTGTGTATGCAAGTGCAATAGCTAATTTTACATGATAGGTGGCACTCTAGCCCTGCATATCAAAGGGCAGGATCCAGGTATAAAAGCCAACAATAAAAAACTCCTATTCCACATTTTGTTCTGAAAAAGCAACATACTTTTTTTCCCCTCTATGCTCTGAGGGAGCTCTCAGCATAATAGGTGAAATGTCAAGAATAATTAAGAAAAATGATGGTGTTATATTGCAGCACAAGAAATACATCTTTTCTGCTCTGATCTTCCTGCCCACCTTCTCCTCTGCTTTTAAATGTCATCTCTGTTCTCAAATTATTTAGGAGAGCCACTGAAAGAGGGTAGAATAATTTTTAGGTAATTTGACAAGCTCCTTAGGTAGAATTCCTGATTGTCTAGCTCTCTCTGCATCCCTCCAGTTAAGATGCTGCCCTCACTTCCTTTTTTGACTAACAGTGTCCAAATGTAATACAATAAACAGAGGTACTTTACCTTCTAAGTGGTAGAATGAATCTTTTTATTAAGGAGCTCTAAACCCCAAATCACCTCTTACCATCATCATCTCCTCATAAGAACAGTGGGTTTGTTGTCCCTTAACTCCCCCATTTGCTTTGCTATGCAAAACCTTAGCCAAATCTAGGGCTCTTCTTGAGGACCTAAGGGTCTGATTCTCTCCTCACTACACTAATGTAAAGCAGAAGTAATTCACTGAAGTGAGTGGAATTACACCAGGGCAAGGCTGTTGTGAAGATTTCAGAACTCAGGCCTGCTTTAGTTTCTCATCAGAAATGTGATGAAGTGCAGGTGACTGGTAAATATTTATAAACAGGCCTATTTATTTGGTGTTGAATATGAAGGGTTTGGAAAGAGAGAGAGAGAGAGAGAGAGCGAGAGAGAGCAGGACTAGCAAATAGCTACCTGACACTTCTAAGGACCAGTGAATGTACAATACATGTTAAGAGCTACAGGCACAGCTGAAAACAAAAAACTTTTGCTTTTATTCTCCAGGCACATTCATATTACAGCATCTGCCATAGTGCAGTAATTTAGGCAAATATTTTTTTTAAAAAAATGGAAATATATCAATCCTTTTATCTCCAGAAGACAAAACCTACTTTCTTTTCAGAGGATTCCCAGCAGAAATCAAAGGAACCTGACACCTTACCACAAGATGCAGCTGTATGCTGTTTGGAACAGGAAAAGGATGTGGAAAAGCAGGTGTGGAAGAAAACAATGTCCTCACTCTGAGTTTGAAGTAACAAGCCAGAGGCAGCTTTATTATGAGCAATTGCAATATGCATGGAATAGTACACACAGGCAGGGATTTCCCCTCCTGAAGCAGGTCTCCATTAAATAAACAATTAGGGCAAGGATTTATACCTTTTGTTACAAGCAATAATGATCAACAACTGCATTTTGTTTATACATATTCCTTCCTGATATCTTACTTTTCTCAGCAATTTTCTACTACAGTCTGCATTCCATTCTTATCTAACACAAGGTCAAAATAACCCCTCACAGTTTGTTTTCCCACTCGCTTTCCACTTGCCCAGGCCCTACCTTCAAGTCTCGTATTTATTAGAGTTAGTGTCAGCCTGACTTTGTTAGCCTGACTCTTGCTTTATTCCTAGAGACTAAGATATCTATGTTCAAATTCGCTTTATCCTTTTCTCTGCTTCCACACAGGCTAGTATCTCCTTATCATAGCCGATATTGCAGGTAAGGCTTTGGATGACAGTGGAAAGTGTACTGTACATAAAGACAGCTTGTAACATCATGGGCTAAAATTACTAGTTTGCTCTGGCTACTTTGCATCACTCCATCAATACCAACTCATCAAACCAGTTTAATTATGTGATTAAACTGATTTTTTGCCTGCTTTGCAAGCAGCCAAAATGTACCACTGAGTCTGTCTAGTAATCTTTATATCAGAAAGAAACAATGGTCTTTCAATTACTGCAAGTCTCTTTATTTGTAAGAAGCAAATACAATTCCCATTTGGAGATGCATAAGTGACAGAAAGGGACTATTTACTCCTCTTGCGCCTGCCTCTGTTCTCTGTTCATGAAACCACGTGGAAAGAAATGGGTTTCCTCTCTCAAACATTTTCAAAGCAAATTTATGGGCAAAAATTCAGGACTAAAACAAATACTTAGGGCTTAATTCTGCCCTTACCTATACAGCTGCATCTCCTATTAAAGCCATTAATACTGCATTGGAGTAAGAATGGACAGAAATGGGTCTTTAAAATTTCTTTAACCCTGTACAAAGTTTGTCTAATGCTCCATTATTTATAATGGAGTCATTTTAATAACTGTGTAGTGTTAGGGCTTGGATACTTTGCTGGTAGCATACAGTATGTTGTAAAACAAAGGAAGGATAGGGAAACTGAAATGTGTATTCTCAGACAATTAGTCTTTATGGCAAGGTTTCACAAAGGTACTTAGGTGACCAAACTCCAAATTTAGCCACCTAAGTCTTAGCTGAGGAGCCTAAATCCCAGTTTAAGGCTGCACTGCACTCCACAAAGCTCCCAACCAACCCTCTGAATTTCTGCCACTGGGCATGTGCACTGCTGCTTCACTCTAGGCTTCCAGAGGCCCATCTCTTGCCTAAGCCCCAGAGAAATTCAAAAATGAGGATGATAGACATTCAGCCACCTAACTTGTGTACGGAGCCTGATCTGGTAGGCATGCTCAGAGGCCCCGTCTGGACCAGGTCCCATTGAGTATCTGGCTGCCACAGGAGGAAGTGATGGAACAACTGCCCGTCTTATAACTTTTAGCCCAGTGGTTTGAGCACTCATCTCAGATGTGGGAGACCTGTGTTCCATTCCCCCACTCTGCTTCATAGTGGGGAAGGACTTGAACAAGGGCTTCCCACCTCTCAGACCAGGGAACAATGGAATATTCTGATGTGGGACTCCCTGATTCTCTCCTATTGAAGTTCTTCCAAATTAGATAAATAATTAAAGAGTGATTGAAGCAGGAGGCCTGAGCCTTGGATCACCCCAGTGGGTGCCCTAACCACCAGGTTGCAGAGTCATTTTCTCTCTTGCTCATTCTCTGGCCCAGTGACTCTTTAAGTACACTGGGTATAAATACATAAAGCATCATTGGATGAGAGCGACAGAATGTATGTCTCTGTAGTCCAGTGGTTAGGGCACCGATATGAAAGACCCAGGGGTCCATTCTCCTGCTCCAGTCACTATTTATTTATCCAAACTGAAACAACTTCAATAGGAGAGATTGAGGAAGGCCCCACATCACAATATCTCGTAAGCTCACTGATTAGAGCAGTCTCCTGAGAGGTAGGAAAACCTGATCCTTTCTCTCGTTTACTATGGGTCTGATTCACTTTTGTTTGGCACCTTATGTTATTTACATATATGCATAGTGGGTGTTAAGCTACCATGCCTGTGAGTGGAGAATTGTGATTTGGAGGTACTTAACACTCACTTTGCACTGATGTCAATGATACTTCAAGATGAATGGCAGTGGAATTAATCAGGACCAATGTATTTAACCCTGTTTATTATAAGTTTATGGCTCTTAAGAAACCAATCGTGCTATGTAACATTCAAATAGAGTTTGTCAATGGAAGATATACCATAGGACTAAAGAATGACAAAGGTTCCAATTATTAAAGTTTTGCTGACCTTGAAAAGGTGTCAAATATCCACATATTTTCTGCATTTTACAGTTTACTTTATTAATGTATTATAAATAGGCCCATCCATCCCTCCAGGAATGGAATTGATAATAGTAGAATGTTTCTTTTCATCAATTGAGTTGCATTAGTCTTGAAATCATGCAAGTCTCATCCAGTGAACTAAACAACCTAGAACATTTATTTGGAGTGAAGCTGTATAATTTCCAAGTCCTCCAGTGAACAGTTACATGCTTTGACATGCAGTGAAGTAGAAGGGCTCCCGATTCCAGCACTTACCACTTTCTGCTAGATCACAGTTTGGTAGACCCGAGACTATGTATGCTATTCTATGCAACAATTAAATAGGAAGTTGCTTTCTGAAACCGAGCACTATCACAGCTGAGATCCAAGTTTCTCCTTGTAGATATGGGGAGGCACCAGGATTCACAATGGGCAAAGGAGACTGTGGTGGAAAGAGGGAGGAAGTGCATGATTGCAGAAGTTGGAAGGACAGTTGATGCATAAAGGAAGAGGAAAATACATGTTTATCGAGCAATAGTCAGACATAACCACGCCTAACTTGATTCCTCCAACTGTCAAAAATGCTTCCCCCATTCCCATGTGACAAGCCTACGTACCTGACACATCCTATCTATATTTTCCTGAAAACGCTGCTAAAAGCTATTGACCCTTCAGCTTGAGAACTACTCCAATACCACCAGAACATCACCGCCATTCAACGTCTCTTCCTCAGCTGCCAGAATTTCCAACCCACACTGCCCATGATAACGTTGGGAAAGGTTCCCTGTTTTAAACCGTTGTAAAAGTTTATGGAGGGTGGCTAAAAATTCTCCTACTCTTGCTTGTATGGTGCTCATTTGGCAGCCCTGGATTATTATAGTCAATTGTTTGTCCATAGAGCAAGTATACCAGAGAGAGTAACTATGCACATTTCCTTAGCATTAATATGTGTCTCATCTCTGCCTTAAAGTGACCATCTTGTCTAGTGAAAGGGTAGTTTTAGTTTAATTAGTGCTATTTGTTATGACAGTTTTGAAGATGTGGACACTTGTTAGAAACTGACCTGAGTCCAATTAAGTCATTTCACATAGGGCACTAAACAACTATCAGATGGTGATGACTGTCAGTCACTACCAACTCAGGGTGCATTTGACATGAAAATGCAGAGGTAAAAGATCACTATCCCATGCATGAATCATCTTGTCAATCTTGGGGTTTCACGTTAACTCTATAAAGGCATTTATATTTGTTTTCAGATTTTGCTCTAAACTTTGGATAGGATAAATACAAATGCATGTAAAATGAGACCAAGAACAAAGTTTTGCCAGTAGACCATCCCCCTTACACCAAATGGCTGAAAAACAAAACTAGGCATAGACCTAGAAATATGTCCATTGGGCTTGCAATTTGAAGCCTATTTTATTATTGTTATTATTTCAAAATGAATCACTGAGCATCCATAATGGTTTTCTTCCTATAATGACCTACTCTAACAGCATCCTAATATCCTCTCTAATATTATTGGCCCTTCCAAGAAACTCTCTGATGGCACTAATTGTGCACTCCTCACTCCCCGAGGAATTACCTGTCATTCATATACCCCACTAGGTTCCCTAGTGGCATAGTGTGAGATTCCTTCTGACTGGTGGTCACCAAGCCGGAAACTCACCTCAACCATCAGGCACACAGTTATCGACACACCTTAGCATTTAATGACTGTGTTTAAACAGGTGTGTAGCTGGAGATAATTATATCAAGATACTATAAACAATGTTGAGAAACAGAAGAAGTTAATTAGCAAAAACTGAAGAAACCACACACTCAGCAGCTTAGGAAATGAACAACTTTAGGAATGCAATGAAAACAGAAATGTTATCATTACCTCAGTGCCTATTAAACTGATAACATACGTACAGTTGATATAAAAAAAACACAGCTACTAGTAATGCTGGAGGGAAAAAATTTTTCTAAACCATGAGTCAGATTTCATTCAGAAATAAAAATAGGTCTTGGTCACTTCCCTACAGGTCAATTTTTGTCTTTCCTTTTTAAATTCTTTGTCACGAGGGTCACATTTGAAGTCTAATCAAGCCTTCTGAATCCTACCTCTTCATTTCTGCTCTGTACTGCATGACTTTCTGTCCAGCTCTCTCTTCTTTATCTTGCTTCAGATGTTAAGAAAAAGTCCTTCAAAAGTTATTAAGTCATGATGCTGGCCAAAATTCTCTACCTTTTTACTGTACAACAGCAGTTACTTCAAAAAGTTTGTGAATAACAATACTGCTTCAAATAGTATGTTCTGGTAGTACACAGACCTCTAGCAGTTCCTTCCTGTCCTTTGTTCCTCTCAATCAGGCTGACATCAAATTCAGACACAAGCAGTGTTAGATTAGCTCAACCTTTGAATATTTCCAACATATGAATCTAAATAATGGAGGGAAGAGGGGAATAAGTCTAATGCTAACTTTGGTGTTTGGGAGAGTATCACCGAGTTCAAAATTAAGAGTACAAATAGTAACTTATATTTTCAAATAACACCAATTGAATCTAAGGGCCTTTCTTCTGATCACTCATAACTCTTCCAGTAGAGAAAACAGATAACTGCTTTTAAGTATTGTGTCCAGTTATGTTCCTCTGACCTTCAGATATATCTGAGATTGGAAAGGTCCAGAGAAGGGGAACCAATACAGCTACATATACTGTGGGTCTTACATACAAAAAAACCCAACAACAACAAACAAAAACAATTATGGTAGTAAGTAGGAAAAAGGTAAGTTAAAGAATATGTGATATTGGTATTTAGAATTATTGAGGGTATAGTGGAAATTGTTCACTTCCTCCGTTTCACTGATCTGTAATACAAGAGCAAAGGATCACTTGATTTTCTTATTTATTTAGCATGTGCATAGTCATCTAGCCAAGCAATGGCATCTTCAATGGTGTGATGCAATTCTTCTAGGCCACCACTGAACATAGTCAGCAGGCATTCATTGACAATGTGCATCATCGTCTGTGTTGCACCACAGCTGCGCAAAGGGCTGTCATGAAGGCCCCAATGATACTGTCTGGCACACAGAGACCTTGCCTGGTCTGGAACCTGTTCAACAGGGACCATTGGTGACGAGGCAGATCAAAACCAGGTGGGCAGATTGTGGGATTGGCAATGAGGAACTGGTTGGGGATTATAACAGATATCTATTCCTCTCGCCAGAGTGTTTCCAACCTAACATCCTGGCATGATGGATGAGATGATAATGGGTGACGTGATGGCAAACATGCAGCTGGTGGTTTAAAAAGATCATTGTGCAGTGGCAGGCTTGAGTTGGTGCATACTTTCTCCAGTAACTTGCCAGTGGCAGCCTCTCATCTGATATGAGGAGGAGCAATATTGCTCAGACCTGGAAGCCATGGGAGTGGAGTCGGATGCAGAGTGCCGGAGATGATACACATGGAAGCATGTAACTGCGTATCCACCAGTTTGGTATGTGACGATCGACTCCAAACTGGTGCATGGGACTCTACCACTGAACACGATGTGGCAAGAGCTGACGTCCGCAAAGTTGGAGCATAGGCATCCCATGACGAACCTGCCAGTTCGCTGAGAAGTTTGTTGTGCATCTTAACTTTATCTGCTGTCTTCTTCAGGTGGGCATGGTAACTCAGTGTGCGGTCTAAGGTCACACCTAGATAGACCGGTTCTCATGCTTCACCTTCTGACCATTCAGATAAACATTAAGTTCTCGGGTTGTGCTGGTGTGATTAAAATGGAACAAACTGGAGACTGTTTTTATGATGCTTGGCTGGAGGTGCCAAGTCTTACAGTAGTCAGCTAACTTTATCATGTCCCGGTTTAAGGTGGCATCAAGCTCATGAAATGTCTGGGCCTGGGTATCGCGACAGATGTCATCTGTGTAAATGAACTTTCATGACTCTGTTGTTGGCAGGTCATTGATGTAAAGGTTGAACAGGGTTGGCGAAAGCACAGACCCCTGGGGTAACCCATTGCTCTGTCGTCTCCAAGCACTCGTCTTCTCCCCCATATGGACTCTGAACTGCCTATCGCGGAGAAACAGTTCAACAACACATGTGACACAAGGTAGCAGGACCCATGATACTTTCACTTGCAGGCCAGTGTGCCATACCGTATCGTATGCCACTGTTACGTCAATGAAAACAGCGCCTGTTTTCAAGTTTCTCTGGAAGCCATTTTAAACAAATGTGGACAGGATGAGTACTTGGTCGCATATGCTATGGCCTCAGCAAAAGCCAGCTTGGACAGGGCTCAAAATTCTCTCCATGTTGGGTAATATGCACTGTAGGACCAAGCGCTCCAGTGCCTTGAAGCACACCGACAATAATGATATGGGATGATAGCTTGATGCTTGACTTGGGTCCTTTCCAGGCTTTAGGAGGCCAATGACTTTTGCCATGAGCCATATCTTTGGTAGCCTGCCTTCACTGATGACCCCAGTGAAGAATTTCACACGCCAAAGTCGAGCACGGGAGCCAAGTTTTTTCAGGAATTTTGGAGATATATTGTCATGGCCTGCAGCTGTTCCACACTTGATGCTATCCAGTGTCTGTTCCAGCTCTGTTACAGTGAATGGTTCTGGGCAGCTTCTGATCTGGTGTACACATTTAAATATACACTATTCATTCCTCACTTGTCTTCACATCCTTTTCTCCAAAGGTGCTCTGACCACTTTAAGTTGGTGTCCGGCTACCTGGTTGGGTGTCATTGAGGGTCAGCAGAGTGCAGATGGCTGCTGCGCTGCTCCAAGGTGTCAGCGCTGACTCCAACACTTGCAGCTGTAGTGAGAAAAACTCATCCTCTTGGTCGTCTCCTCCCATCTGGCTTGGCCAGCAGTGTCCAATGATTTGATCAGATGGTCAGAGACATCTGAGTCACCAGATGCCTCATACCACTTGAACAAGGCAGCGCTCTCTGCGTCGAGACAGGGGATGTAGACTGGGTGGCAACCGCATGGGATGGCTCTTCAGGCTGCTTTGTAGATAGCACTTCAGAAGTGACGGTAGGTCTCATTTACCGAGATATGCTGGGCTGGTATTGTCACCACACTCTTGTCCAGCACTTCCCGGTATTTTTCCCTGTCCACCTTTCGGAAGTTAGACTGCTTCTTTTTGGAAGTTTTGACAACTGGGAGCTGTAGCCAGATATGGATCAATGATGGTCTGTGTTGGCTGCGTGGAAAGTTATGCAAGAGTTGGCATGCTGCAGGGTGAGGATGGCCATGAACTGAACTGACCCAGCACAAGTCAGGAGAGTAGTCATGATCCCATCTAGAAGAATGGAATGTGCCTCTCTGCTTAGCATCATGGATAAGGGCAAAGTCGTCTCGAGATGCCCAGGCTGCATGTTGTTCACTGTTGGTGTCACACTCTAAGAGTCGGATGCAATGCTGCAGCCTGGGAAGGAGTCATCGGGAAAAATGGAGTGAGAAAACGTAACAGTAATGGTCTGTTACTGCTGAAAACTTGTGCAGCACATGATCTTCTGATCAGCAATACGGTCTTCCGCCTTCCTACCCATAACAGGACTTCGTGGATGCATCCCCGTTCCAAGCACTGGCATTTGATTGATTATGTCATCATCAGGAGAAGGGATAGACAAGATGTCAGGGTTACAAAAGCTATGTGTGGCGCTGACTGTTGGACGGATCATAGGCTCATAGTATCCAAAATGAAGCTCCGTATCATGCCGAAGAGACGACCACAAGGCTGTAAGGCTTTCAAAAGAATCAACGTGTCGAAGCTGAAGAACAGCCACATTACTGAAAATCTAGCGGAAGACCTAGAGAATGAACTTGCTGATCTTCATATTGAGGATGACGCTGAGAAAGACTGGGAGCGATTCCACAACACTGTCCATACAGCTGCATCGAAGGTATTGGGGCCCTCCACATGCAGGCGGCAAGACTGGTTTGATTAAAATGACGCAGAAATCCAGGCCTTACTTGCTGAGAAGCACCGCCTGCATTGTGCATATCAAAACGATCCATCCTCAGCGGCAAAGAAGACCGCCTTTACCAACACTCGCAGAATAGTACAGAACCGACTGTACAAAATGCGGGAATTGTGGCTGAGCGACTATAAGCAGTTTTATGAAGCCCTTAACACACTCTATGGTCCACAGTCTTCTGGGAGCTTTCCCCTCCTGAACTCTGATGGTACTGTGCTCCTTACAGAGAAGACGCAGATTCTCCAGAGATGGGCTGAACACTTTGAAGCAATTCTCAATTGCCCCTCAGTCATCAATGATGAGGCCATTGACAAGATGCCCCAGGTTGCAGTCAATGACTCACTAGATGCTTCACCAGAAGAGGATGAAGTGAAGAAAGCTACCAATCAGCTGTTAAGTGGCAAAGCCCCAGGGTCAGATGCCATACCAGCAGAGGTGTACAAAGTCAGTAGACCCGTGCTGCTACGGAAACTCACTGAGCTGTTTTAGTCCTTCTGGAAGCAGGGAACCATTCCACAAGAATTTAGAGATGCGTCCATCTTGCACCTCTATAAGAGGAAGGGCAATCGCCAGGTATGCGACAATCACCGTGGAATCTCGCTCTCTTCTACAGCGGGGAAAGTTCTTGCACGGGTTCTGTTGAACCAATTGATCACTCACCTAGAGAAGGGCTTACTGCCAGAATCACAGTGTGGCTTCCACAAGGGATGTGGGACAATTGACATGATCTTCGCTGTGCGTCAGCTACAGGAGAAATGTCAAGAGCAGAATCATAAGCTCTACACAACTTTTGTAGATCTCACGAAAGCATTTGACTCTGTCAGTCGCCAGGGCCTGTGGAGGATCATGTCGAAATTTGGCTGTCCTGACAGATTTATACGAATGGTACGTCAATTTCATCACGGTATGATGGCTCGTGTCCTGGATGATGGTGAAACATCTGAGGCCTTCCCAGTCACCAACGGCGTCAAGCAAGGGTGTGTTTTAGCACCCACTTTGTTCAGCATGATATTCTCTGCCTCTTTGACTGATGCCTTTCAACACTGCACTGAAGGAGTAGGCCTGAAGTGTAGAACTGACGGGGAAACTATTTAATCTGAGGCGACTGCGTGCCATCACCAAGGTGAAGGAAACTGTACTTCGAGACTTTCTCTTTGCCAATGATTGTGCTCTGAATGCTCGTACAGAGCCAGAAATGCAAGTCAGTATGGACAAGCTTTCAACTGCATGCAACAACTTCAGTCTCATCATTAACATCAAGAAGACGGAGGTCATGCACCAGCCAGCTCCCCATGCTTCGTACTCAGAACCATCCATTGCTGTAAATGGACAGAGACTTCAGACACTGGACCACTTCACGTACCTGGGCAGTACCCTTTCCCGAGCAGTGTCAATCGATGATGAAGTAAACTGCAGAACTGCTAAAGCCAGCTCTGCATTTGGCCGATTGTGCTCCAATGTTTGGGAACGTCGAGGGATCAGCCTACCAATGAAGCTGAAGGTCTACCGAGCAGTGGTGCTTCCAACTCTGCTGTACGCCTGCGAGACGTGGACTGCCTATCAGAGTCATGCACGAAGGCTCAATCACTTCCACATTTCCTGTCTGCGAAAGCTTCTAAAAATCAGATGGCAGGACAAAGTGTCCGATACTGATGTCCTTACTAGAGCCAGTCTGCCAGAATTTACACATTGCTGATGAGAGCCCAGACCGGGTGGGCCGGACATGTTGTGAGAATGTCAGATGAACGCATTCCTGAACAGCTCTTCTATGGATAACTCACTCAGGGAAAGCGTTCCCATGGAGGACAAAAGAAGCGGTTCAAGGACATGCTGAAGACCTCTTTGAAGTCCTTCGAGATCAACACCGCCACATGGGAAACCTTCACACTGAACCGTTCAGCATGGCACAGCCTCATTCACACAGGCAGTAATACCTCTGAGGCGAGGCATATTGCTGAGGCTGAAAAAAACCGTGAGCTGCGCAAGTCCAGAGCTGCTCGTACACCATCAACAGTGCCATTTTATATCTGCCCAGCGTGTGACAGGATGTTCCACGCCCGCATCAGACTGATCAGTCATCTCCGGACGCACAGAGCCCCGTCATCAAAAGAATGAGTTGTTGAGGTCTTCATCGATAACAATGGACAAACATCACACTCCTTATACCCCAGTCTGTGTGATGGCTATTGAAGTCTCCAACGTAGACAGCTGGGTGTGGCAGCTTGGTAGAACCTGTTGGTCCCAGCTCATTCTTGGATTCTTGTAGATATTTGCCAGCCAGAACCCACCAACCTGGATGGTGTCACAGAATTCAATAGACATCAGCCGAATGGCATCTGCAATATCGGACCAAACATATGTGGCTCGGCCATGCTTCAGGTGCGCCACATGGCACAACAGGTCGAAGGCGTCAATATTGTAACACCCAGCTTTGGCAGTTGCCACATGTGTCTCTTTCAAGCAAATGATGTTGACAGTATGTCAATGAGCAAGAATGCTGAATAAATCATGGTTGGCAGCTGACAAACCCTCCACATTGAGTTGTAACATGCATAAAGCTGGACCAACGACATAGAAGTCACTGGGCTGCACATTGGGGTTGTCGGTGACGACAGTGCCGGGATTCATTGAGCTGGTGCTTTTGGAATTTGGCTCACTGGTTGGATCATTAGCTTCCCTGAGTGCTGACAGGTACTGGCAGGTGGCACAATGAGGATGCTGATCCATTGCCTTGATAAATTGATACATAAATTTAGGAGAACTAAATGGAAATACTGATGTGTTGTAGCACATTGAACACTGGCCTGGGACTCAGTCCCAAACTAGGACATTGAAATGAGACCTGAGTTCTGCTCCTGGCTCTGATACTGGCTTGCTAGGTAACTTTGGGAAATCAATGTACCTCAGTTTTCCCTTCTGTAAAATGGGATAACAATACTGATCTCCTTTATAAGGCACTTTGGGATCTACTGATGAAAAGTGTTATCTAAAAAGTAGCTATTATTATCATAGAATTTAATGCAATGAAATACTGAAACTCAGTTTGCAAGACAATTGGATAATTTTATAACTAACAGAAATATATGCATTTATGGGTGTTAAGATATGGTGAATACAATACTATGTTCCGGGAGATAAACAGGCCCTTGCAGGGCTCTGGAAGGATTTCTCTGTCATATGTACAGCTGTGCATAATTGGCCAGCTGCATTTTGGAGAGTTTTTATCTTTCTCTGAGGCTTCAGATATTGATGACTGCTAGAGGCAAGATACTGCATTTGATGGACCAATGATATGATTTGGAATGGCAAGTCAGGACCCTCAGTTCCAACTCCTTTTTTGTAGTTTAACTGGATCTTTTTCTAACAAGGGCCTTCACACACACAAAGACAAACACACACGTAGGCATACACTTTCCTAATTTCTGCTTGCAGTTAACACGAATGTACACACAAATAGGGCTTTAAAAGATGCAATTGGTAAAAAGACCATTGAACTCAATGAAAGTTTTTACACTGTCTTCAAAGAATTTGGACCAGGCCCTAGAGATATAGAAGTGTTACACAGAAACACCAGTGAACATTGAAAAGTTTCCTGAGCAATTTGTTCCCATAATATTGGTTTTGCCAGGCAAATGTGAAACATGGTCCTGGTTTAGGAAAGGAAATAAATATCTGTGGCCACATACAGATGTCTTTGTGTTAGTGGGTACAATTTTAATGAAGACAGTCAAGTCACCTTGCTTACATCATGTCCCTGAACGGAGAAAATGTTTTTTTTTTCCCCCTTCAGATGTCATATGTTTATTAGCCTAATAGGGAAACTGTGCAGTGTTAAATGGAGAATTAGATACCAAATGATGAAGGGAATAAATAGAAGAGAATTTCTGAAGGTAATTCTGAGGTTTAGTGACTCTAAAAATGGGCTGATAGAGTCCAATGATCATTGGTGGTCAATGACTGTATAACAAGAAACTCGAATAATAAACATTCTGTAACTGGAATAATTTTCTTAACGACTGACGCAAAACAGGATACTGCTTCTGTAGCTGTGCTGGCTTTGCAGTGCCAGCAAGAGAAACCTCCAGTACAAGTTATTTTTTCTCACCAAAGTAAGCAGATATGGCTCTTCTGGCTTGATTCACTACTACATACTCCAGCTTTATGTAAGCATAGCTCCATTGCTTTTGTATTTTTCCATAAAAGAGAGGACACATTATTTTCAGTCATTCTGGCATCTTTGCATGCCCCTGGTACATGTACGGGATAGAATACTATTTTATCAATATTTATTATTGAAGACATATATAATTATTATATTTTTGTTTTGTAACATTTCTTTTTTTGTATTTTTTTCCAATGACTGGAAGCTGAAGCCAGATAAATTCAAATTAGAAATTAGGCAAAAATGTTAATAGCGAGGGTGATTAACCATTAGAACAACCAAAGGAAGTGGTGGAGTCTTCATCTCTTTCTGTCTTCATATCAAGATTGGATGCCTTTCTGGAAGTTATGCTTTAGTCAAACACAAGTTATTGGGTTCATTACAGGGTTAAATGGGTGAAATTTAATGTGCCATGGTATATAAGAAGTCAAAGTAGATGGTCTAATGATCCCTTCTGGCCATAAACTCTATGAATCTATGACTCTATAATATATTTGTTTTGATAGTCATTATTGGTGTTTGCTGTTGCCAGCAGTTAGTGCAAAAAATAATAAAAAAGGATTCAACTTAGAAAACTGCAGCCAACTACATCCAGAGGAAAATCATTCAGAACACATGTACTTAATAGGAAGGAGAAATCTGGGCAGCACTAATGCTGAAAGAAGTGTTAGAGTAACAGTGGCTAGTAAGTGCTTTCCACTTGATTTTGGATTGTATTTATGAAGGTATCAAGTCATGAAACAGAAAGGCAATAATCCCTCCTTCTATACTATTATTTCATTTGCATTATAACATCTTCTAGATAACAATTGAGGACCCATTGTGCTAGGCATTTTACAAATACATAGGAAGAGACACTGGCCTAATGAGCTTACAATCTAAATAGAATAGATAGACAAAGTGTTGCAGAAAAGAAATACTATGATCACCACTTTATACATGAGGAACTGAAGCACAAAGAGACAACGTGATTTGCCCTTGGTCACACATGTAATCAGAGGTAGAGCCTGAAACGGAACAGCCCATTCTCCTTAGTCCCAGTTCATTGTCTTAACCATGAGACCATCCCTCCTCTCGACTGACTATGGCTCTGGTGCAATTAAAACTGGAGTACTCTATTTGGGTCAGAGCACAGCATTACCCACTTGGTAGTGACAAACTGGAGGGATTTCTGTGAAACTCAGCAAAAATGATGGAACAATTTAAGCATATTGGTCACATGTAGGCTTAAGGGTGTCACTTTCTCTTATACCTTCAATCTAATTTTGAACATTTCTAGAGTTGTTCCCCAATGCAGTGGCAAATTACTCCATTGTCTAATTGATTTCACCATTAGAGAATCATTCCAAATCTCTAGGTTACATTTTTACCATCTTTTCATTTCAGGCGGTTTCTCGTTGACATCTGATCCCTCAGATAATTCCTTCCTCCTTTTGAGAGTTTACAGACACTTATTGTATCCCCACACACATACAACATATTTTCGTGTTTGTCATCTTTTATCTAGGTTGTATATACTGGAAGGGCTACAATCGCTTGCTTCATTTCTTTTATTATTTTTGTCATCCTTTTTCTCTCTTGCTTATGTTATTTTATAATGAGAACCACAAAAGTTTGCACAGCACTCTATATTTAATGTTAGCAAGTCTGTATTCCTTGATCTTATGCATGGTACCACTATTTATACACATCACAATACAGCAATCACATAGTTTGCAACAGCATCATGCTCTGAGATCTGGTATGCTATTAGTTATTCTCCATATTAGAACTTACACATTTGCTAATTTTGTACTTCTGCTTGATATTATATTTTCCTAAGTGTATTTATTATCTTGTATTTATCTAAATTAATTCATGTGCTCTGAGGGCCCCATCTTATGACCAGGTGTAATTGATCAACTACATGCCAGTTGTAGTTATTTTGCTTGTCAAGCCAGACTTCTGCAATTCAGTGTCCAGACTCATTCAGATTGTTTGCTTCTGGTTTTTTGTTTGCTTCTGTTTTTTTGGGTTTTTTTTGTTTTTTTCTGGGGGAGGAGGCAAATTGTACTGTACCTTTCCAGCTCCATACTATCAATTTAAGCATGGTTATTCTTGATTCAGAGTAGGAATAAAAATCAAATTTAGCTTCTTCAATCAAAAGAAGGAGATAGAATGAGGTGATCAACCAAATAACTCCTTTGTATTAAACACCACCGCTATATATAAGTTGGTAAGGTTTGTAAGGATCCTTCTGCAATCTTTGGCTGTCTTCTATTCCCATTACAATCAGTCCTAATTTGGTATCATCTCCCTAGACATTTATACTGAGCTGTGGTCTCAATATACCTATCAACAAATTGTATCAATGCACAATGTACCTCAACTTCAAATTAATTAATGATATTAGTCTGGTGAATGAGGCCACTACTGACCTTTGTGACTGATCTTCTGGTACCCTGATTGATAATTCTCCTTAATAAAATTATTTATGTTCAATGAGATTTTTTTATGCCATTAGATGATTTTGTATCTCTACAACCAGATTCATACTCAAATAACACATTCAAAATCTCTAATAGAATCTCACACATAAAGATACTATTTACTAAATGTTAAATATATTAAATCTACTGCATCCCTCCTTGTCTACTAGGATTCTATATGTATTAAAGGTTTGGGCTTTGGGCTCGCATGTCATGATCTGTTCTTCATGAATTAATGCTGCATATTGTTCATCAAGTTTTACCTCTTCAAATTATTTCTTAATTGATTCACCTGCATGATTTGGTTGAGAAACCAGTTCAGGCTTAAAACTACAGGAGAAACCAACAATTAGTAAAAAATATCCTCATATGTCAGGACCCTAGTGAAATATACAATTTTGGCTTCAGCAGTAATGCTTTTAGATTGAAAATTTAAAAATAAGTATGAAATTATGTAGTTTACCAACTCTAATGCTAATGACTGGTTGATTGAAATCCAACCTACTATCCCTCCCACAAAATAAAAACTAATGTTTGAATTTTCTAAAGGATGAAGCTGTAAGTGCATTAATATAGTTCCATCTATGGTTGGAGGGAGGGTATTATGCAGGGGAAAGGGAAAAAACAGACCATTGTAAATATATGAATTAGTAGTTCTGCATTTTACAAGGAATAATATCTCTATCTTTCCGATATGTACAGATGGCTATTTCATCCATAAGTCATGTGATAAGTGGGTGTCAGTGTTCTAATGGAACTAACCCTTCATACTGATTAACAAAAAGCATCTGTGCTTGTCACATAAATACAACAGCCTAATGCCAAAACAATAACTAAAGAGAAATATGCCTTATCCTTGTTAGATCTCATTAGTGCAGATTAGATGTCTTTGCCAATGTGAGTGTTACCTCTTGGGAAAAATGCAACACTCTATTGCAATAAAATGAACCCAAAACTATCCATTTTGAGACAATTAATTTTGTGCAAAATTTCTGCAGAACTGATGAGGATGACTATGCTTATGGAGTTAGAAGAATTTTAGAAGCTGTTAAACCTAACTAGAAAACTGAGGGTGGGGTTCCAGGTCACACATTTTATTTAGTTATTTGTTTGTTTATTTTATTGGATTTTTTTGTCTATTTATATATTCATTAATCACCAGGCAACCTTAATGAGATCCAATGGCTGGAAGCTGGAGCTAGGCAAATTTAGACTAGAAATAAGGCACACATCTTTTTAACAATAATGGTAAGAAGGCATTGGAACAACTTACCAATGGAAAAGATATATCCTCCATTAGTTGAAGTCATCAAGACTGGATGTCTTTCTAAAATACTTGCACTAGCTCAGCTAAAAATTATGGGCTGGATGCAGTCACACTCTGGCTTCCAGCACCTTTGGTTACTACTTGCAGGGTGGCTCCAACGCATTCCCAGTCCTGAATTTTCCCCAAAACATGTGTTCTGAATTACGACAAAATAGATTTTAAGTAAATACAATGTATTAAAGTCAGAAATGGTTATGGAATATTGTCTAGCAGCTAAAACTTAACAAGCTAGACTTGGTTGAAGGTAGAATCCTTACCACATGTTCCCAGACAGAGGGGTGACTAAATTATCATGTTAAGATCTCCCTCAAAGTAAAAGGGCTGGTTCCTTTGTCTTCTTAGGTGAGAGAGAGAGAGAGAGATGGATGCCTTTGGGGGGGGGCAGTTACCCCTCACTTTTATAGTCCAGTCACACTTTGAAGTGGATTCTTCTGAGGATTACCCATCAAAGTAAAGTTTATTTTATCAGTAAAGAAGGCAACATGGGGTCTGGTGGTGAAGGTGGCTCCATGCTCTTTCTTCTCCCCTATGTATGCTGAAAGGCAGATTTGCCTTGTCACTTGCGTTTCCTCCTCTTATTGTCTCAAGGACCCTGTTCAATACTTACATGTAAATGGAGTGAACACACATTCCTTTGTTTAGGAGAGACCAGTTTAATTTTGCCTGGTCAGGGCTGTGTGGGTTTAAACATCTGCTAACAACACTGTTCAGTGGGAATTCAAAACTTTACATATAATGTAGTTATATACATTTCACCATGATATTATTGACCAACAAGTTATTGGTTTTCACATGATGTCTCACAAGGCATGTTTTGTACAAAGGTTATTACAATAATGTGTATGGTGTGAATGCTTTGGGTCACAAGGTCCTTCAGTCTCTTTTTCTCCACACTAAACATGCCCAGTTTTTTTTAGCCTTTATTCATGTCAGGTTCTCTAAACCTATTCTTTTCTATACCAGAATTAAGTCTTAAAAGACTATCTCCCTGAATAACGGGGAGTAATTGGTTGAGAATCTGAAGACGGAAGGCAATTTGGGTGAAGCTGATCATGAAATGATAGATTTCATTATTCTAAGGACAGGAAGGAGGGAGATGAGCAGAATAAGGACAATGGATATTATGTTTTTTTGCCATATATTACTTTTATCTAGGCAGTTACCCCATTACTACCAGTTCTTATGATTTGGATATTTCTATTCATTTTAGAAATGCCTCATCCGCCTCCTCCTCATGATTTGGTCGTCTATAGCAGATCCCTTCCATGACATCACCCCATTCTTTTCCCCCTTTATCTTCACTCAGAGTCTTTCAAATGCTCTGCCTCTGACCTCCTTCTGGACCACAGAACAAGTGTATATATTCTTGATGTATAATGCAACTCCCTGTCCCTTTTTTCCCTGCCTGTCTTTTCTTAACAAACTGCACCTCTCTATACCAATGTGCAAATCATGAGATTTATTCCACCAAGTCACAGTGATACTAGTTAAGGCAAAATTTAGCTTACGTACTAATGCTTCCAGTTCTTCCTGTTTATTCCCCAAATTCTTTGCATCAGCTTATAGACATCTAAGATACAGAGCAGGTTCTTTCATTGTTTTCCCTCTTGTTGCTCCATAATCCTAAATTGTTACCTCTTGGGCAGAGACTGACTGTTTTACTCCTTTCTTCAATGCCTAGCAAAATGAGGCATTAAGTTCCGGCTGGTGCCCCTAATAAAATACTAATAAAGATTTAAAATATCCCAAGTTTCTTTCAGTGGTGCCCTTGTTATTAACCTATAAAAACAAGTTCAGAAAGTGGCATTCTAATATCTAGAGTAAATCCCACTTACATGATAATAACCATCCAAATGTCTCTCAAAAACATTTATAGAATAAAAAGCCACTAAAGTCTATTAAATGGCTAAGTATATAACAGTCTTTCTGAAGCTACACTAGAGTGTGAAGAGGGGGAAGGGAACCCTACTCTTCCCATTAGTTTAGGAAACAACCATAATTTGGCACTCAGCCATCTGTAGCACAAGATGCACCGCCAAGTAATGCTGCCAGCAGCACTTAACAGCCCCTAGGGAACATGTCTGAGAAGGGTAGTGGCACAACCATATCCCTTTTCTCCCTCATGCACTGGAGTGCCGCATGAAGTCTAGACTGAAGGTTAATGCTAATGGTACAGCTGGAGCTACCTTAAACCACCTTTGGGCCTAATGTCTAATGCAGACAAGTACCAATAGTAGGATGAACTTCCCCCTTCCCTTTCCCAATGTGACTCTGCCTCTTTAGGGCATAATTCAGCCCTAAAGGTTCAAGCAATTGCCAGGGCTTCTGAATCACAGGTCTAATGATGAAGCACTTGTTAAACTGTGACATTAGAATTAATGTAAGGAAAATAAAATTAAAACCGTTACACCTTTGCCAACCAGGTGCCTTCATTTTTATATGTCTTTTGTTATTATATATATATCTGTGGTGAATAGAGTTTTGGAAAAGTTCCCTATTGGTTTCACAGATAAAGAGAAATGCTTCTGGGGGATTCCTGGAACAGGAATAAGCTTTCTCCAGTGACATTAGTTGTGACTTCAGACGTCTAAAGAGCAAACTGTAGAGGAGTATCTAATTTCTTGTTTAAGTGCAATACATCTTTTTGTTCTAAGGAAATGGATGTATTATGCTTGTCAGAATATTTGTATACCACAAGGTCACTGTCTATATGGAGAATACAAAGTGCAGGTTTATAGAGAATTTGGAGGCTGTTATTGCTTTTGTCACCTCCAACAAAGGTGGAACAAGACTAAAATGTGGAGAACAAAGGCAAGTTTGTATATGCCCCAGTGACAGAGAGATAAGATCTCATGAGAATAAGGTGTGTCTGATAGGTGTAAAGTAACTCCTGCAGAAAGCTGTGCTTATAGCTATTAGTTCTGTGGTTTTTCCACAGAAGCCTGGCCAGGAGTCATCTGCCTATTCTGTATTAAGATTCCTGGCCCAAAAGTCCTTTAGATTTGGTATACATTGCAAATAAGAGTGTGATGTAATTCTTTATCAGCAGTATGTACTGTCCTTCAGATGTGGCTATGGTCATCACAGCTCATCCCTCTAAATGTTCTGAGTTCATTTTTTATTATTATTTTAGTTGAAAAGAGTGACCTGTGATCAATAAAATAATGTTCTAATTTTATTAATCCATCTCCTATTCATTAATATGCAGATTCAGGGAACTTGAGAGATGACATGTAAAAGAGGAATTTGAGGACACAATGACCTTAATGGTCACTTTGTATGTGGAAACTATTTTGAATTTATGATATGTTCTGTAATCAGGGATGCTACCAAACTGCAAATGTGAGTGTAGCGGGGCAGTTACCCCGCTCCTAGGGGGAAAAGTAGGTGGACTGGGGAGGTGGCACAACTGTGGCCACACCCAGTCAGGCCAGACCTGGCCCTAATATAAGGGCTAAGGGAGAAGCTGGGTCAGTCTCACTCCAGCCTTGGAGTGGAAAGGACCTAGCTGCCTGGGAACACAGGGTACCTTGGGTGGAGCAGTGATGGGGAAGGGCAAGAGGAGCTGTGGAGCTCCAGCCTGGCAACTCCCCAGACTGAGGCCTTGGTAAAGGCCTAAGGAAGTACTGGGGCTGCAGAGGTGCAGCCTGGGAATAGGCAGAGGCAGTTGGTCCAACCCCCTTCCCAATGATGAGTGGCCAGGACAGACTGCAGTTTTCCCCAGAGAAAGGGGGCTAGCTGACAACTAGCAGTAGCCACTGAGGAAAGGTGGGCATAGGGAGAGGGGATTCCCCTGGGAGGGGAGACCCAGAGTGTGGGGGTACTGCTGTGAGCAGAACCCCAAAGTAAAGGGCACTAGGATCTGGGAGGGATGCGGGGCCTACGGCAGGCAAAACACCGGCCAGCAGGAGGTGCTCTGAGACTGGAAATTCCGGAGGCAACCAGCAGGCGGTGCTGCGCTGGTGAGTCTGCGATCTATTACGGTGACTCTTATTCCTGTGATTTCTCTAGACCCTCGGTGATGAAATCAGTCCAGGTTCTCATAATGTTCCCCCACCCCATTCCTTTTGTTTGTGGAAAGCAATTCAACAGGTGAAATGAAGTTGCAATTGTTTCTTGCTTGTATGCTTTTTTTCATTGAGATGCCTGTTTTATGAAAAAAAGAAAGTAGCAGTATAAATTAGGGAGTTATAAGCCTCATCTAGGTAAAGGAAAAGAAACAGTATTAATTTAATTTTCTTGGTCCTTCTAAATTATGTGAACACCATCTTCTTAAAGACCTCCATGGAAAGTAAATAAAGGGCTACTTTAAAAATATTGGGCATTCTCCCTAAATTGATCTTTGTAAAGATGTTAACTATTCCTACTAATGAAAGTGTGTCTGCAGCCCAGATTGTGAGGTGGTTAATTTTTTTGAATAATAGGATTGTGAATTAAGATAACTTTTCTAATTCTGAGGATTTATATCCCTAAATTATTGTCAATTTATTTTAGGTCCACAGCTACCTGTATTTGTGGAGGTGCTCCAGGATATATTTATTTGGTTTTATTCCAGTTCACTGTGCACTTAATGAGGTTAGGGTCCTGTGGAAATAATACTATGTGATCATGTAATTAAAAACTTTGTCATGATGTAAATGCATAAGGAAGACAGATTACGGTTGTACTCAACTTTTGAATGCTTGACTTTGCAACTTTAATGTTCTTTTAATGTAGAGTTTTTGATGTTATAGATATATATGTGTGTGTGTGTATTCTTTTAATGTAGAATTTGATAGATGGATACAAACATCCAGAATTCTACATTAAAAGAACATTAAGGTTGGAAAGTCAAGCATTCAGAAGTTGAGTGCAACTTTAATGTATACATAAAAAAAAGTCCAGATAGGGTTCATCCACACTGCATGCTTCTTTTGGTGGCATGTAATGAACATATATGCGTCGACCCCATAATACAGGTCTAAATAGCATTATAGATGTGAGGCATAACTAAGGTGAGTAAAGCAAAGACAAGTCTGAAGGATGTGGTTATGTACCCAAGTACATTCCCTACCACGGCTCTCCGTTCACTGTGGCGGGCAGCTACACTACATACCGCCACCAGTGGTAGAAAGTGTATTAGTCCAAATTAGGTTTTATATTTATATGGTGCTTTCCAGCCTGAATTATTCCAGAGCATTTGCAGAAATATGCGAGAGAGAGAGCGCTTTGGTATACTTCAGGATGGCAAGCATCATATAAAACTTAACTGTTCGGACATGTCTTTAATCATCCCTCCAATTCTAATTCCAGATCCTTACCAGAAATGTATTGGATGTTCAAGAGTAACCTGTCATTTGAAACCTTCATGAATAAGATCTGTAAGCTCTGCACTTGAGGTAATGCTTTAGTTGGGTATAGAAAGAAAGACTCAAGATAAAATGTTCAGAAATAATATGAACATTAAAAACCGGTACTCAAAGCCAAACAAACAATGAAAACACAACTTATCTTGATACATCTTGTAAATTCAAAATGAAAATTCATATTCCGTATTACTCACATTTTCTTTACAGATTTTGTGCACAGTAGGAAGATTTAACATGGAAATAATTTCATACTTTCAGTGATCCTAAAACTTTGCCTGTACTTATCCTGAGTCAGTTACATAATTTTAATGCCCATTGCTCATGTTTATTGTATCTGAGTTTCTTTCTCATGCAGTACTTAAGACAGCATCTTTTCAAGAGATACACAATGTGTAATATAGATGTTTTTTTCTCTTTCCTACGGTGTGGAGAATTTTATTTTCATTTCCAACATTTGGCTGTTTTGATGGACATATTATTTCTTCAATCCCCCAAATGTCTAGTCTAATACATTCATATGTTAATAAACCTGAGGTAATGGAGGGCTTTACTAAGAATTAATACTGCTTTGGTGGGACTTAATGGAAAACAATTGCTGCTAAAATACTTTATTGAAATGCAGTTGACTCTTGTTGGAAGTCACATACAAAGTTAGTGTAGTTCTTCCCAAAGGCTATATCCAAAATATAGACTGGTTTGTAACTTCTTCCTTTTTTTCCATATTGTTTTGGGCTAAACCGCTTGATTGAAAAGGAGGATTTCCAAGCTCAACTTCTGAACAAAGTTCTGATTGAGCACTGTTTTTTTGTTATTTTTTTGTTTTGTTTTGTTTTGTTTTGTTTTTTTGACAAACTCAATGTGGGCTAGAATCAAAGGCAAATCAGAGCTTTCTCAAACTATCTTTAAATGTAATCTGAGGCAAGCACTTCAAAGCTCATGCAGACCTAGTTAAAATTATGGATATCACTGATAATGTTATCAAACTTAAGCACGAAGATATTAGTAGAAATGAAAACTTTTGCTTATGTGCCAACTTATGGCAGGTTTTATTGGGAGTCTTTTTCTATGAATATTTACATGTGTAGATAACTTCACTACATACCCATTTAAATGTATAAATCTTTAAAACACCAATTAGTTATGTTGATGCCATATAGTTAAAAGGATTCCAAGGTCAATGTGCCTTTCAAAAATTTAAATTTCTCTTACATTTTTGTTGCTATCAACTTTAATAAGTGTCTGGAAGTTTCACTGATTGAAGTTTGCTTATTCAAGAAGTGAAAAGCTACATAGTTCCCAACTACAATTTATCTTCTGAAGGTGAAATAATTAGCACATTACTTAACACTTGTTCCAAGGGATTCCAGATATTCCAGTGTGAGAATTCATAAAAATAAGCATCTAGTAGGAAACTATGTAAAACTAGGTCTCAGGAATTGATTAGGGGGGAGGGATAGCTCAGTGGTTTGAGCATTGGCCTGCTAAACCCAGCATTGCAAGTTCAATCGTTGAGGGGGCTACTTAGGGATTGGGGGCAAAATCAGTCCAGCTAGTGAAGGCAGGAGGCTGGACTCAATGACATTTCAAGGTCTGTTCCAGTTCTAGGAGATAGAATATCTCCATTAGTTTATTTATTACTAGCCCTAGATCTCCTTGAATATGAATAGGAAAAATAATGTTAACTTTTGTATCAACACTAAGAATGACAAACAATGAACACATTATCCTTATGAAACTGAGATCAGACAGAAATGTATTGATCTGGGATATAAAGCTTTTACAATTAAATCCTAGCTCTCTTGAAGTCAATGGTAAAACTCTCACTAATTTCCAGGAAGCCAGGATTTCACCAAAAAGTCAGGGGGACCAGGTTGGTAGTGACTATGTATTTTTTGCTCTGATAGCTATTTTGTGTTTTCAGCACAGCTATCATAGGTAAATGTCAACATCACAAAACCAACCACCACAATTGTCGCATCTTTGTTGGCTGTCTCAGCTGACAGGCAATGAGCATACGCTGTACTACCCCCTCCTCACTAGTGATGGCTAAGGTTAAGGCATATGGAGGCAAAATAGTGTATTACTTCTGTCTCTGTTCTGAAAATAAACTGGGGAACACAGTGTCAAACTGTCTAGAGTGGTTTGGGAACATGAGTATCAGCCTCAGGGAAGACTGTTACGAGACAGTGCACCCCAAACTGGTTGTGTGTTCTAAACTTAGATTTCTCCAACCAAGTAACAAATGTGAATTCCTCAAGCACTATAACAGCCTTAACATGCAGTCACAGACAGTCCCCTTGGGTACTCCAGTCTACCTTGCCACCCAGGCAAGCCTGCCTTTGTGATAAATTGTCCTTCACACCAAAAATCACAAGAATATTCAGGTATCAGGGGGTAGCCGTGTTAGTCTGTATCTACAAAAGAATATGTTTTTGAAGAATATTCAGGTTACTCTCAATCCCAAAGGAACAATCACCGCAGGTCAATTGTACCTCAGATCTCACACCAAAGACAATACTTGTAGCCAATTCTATAATATACTAACTAAAGATTTATTAACTAAGAAAATAAATAAGAGTTATTTGCAAGGTTAAAGCAGGTAAACATATACACACAAATGAGTTAAAGTCTTAGGTTCCAAAAAGGTAATAGAAGCTGCCCTAATATGCAAGTTCTATATGTCCTTTAAGGCTAAACAGGCTTGGGATTTCTTGCTTATGCTTAGAAATCTTTGTCCCTGAGAGTTCAAGGAGCATATAGTTCCTTCTTGTCAGAGATTTTTATTCTTTTCTCCTAGAGTTCAAGCTGATGGGTCAAGTCCATCTGTATGTCTCTTCTTCATTGGGGTAATGGGGGAAGTAATCAATAAAGTCTTTGTTCTTTGATATTTCACAATGGCTCATTTGGTTTCAATGGGCTTTATTGTGGGCAGGACCTAACACTTTCTGTAGGAAGCCAGCATTTCTGCATTAATTAATGATCTTTTCCTGTTTGATAACATACACAATTACAGAGAATTACAATGCATACACTTAGTATAACTTTATAACGTGGGGTACAGATTTATATGAAAGACCAATACATGCAGCATCTTAAAACCATTTCAAAAAGTTTAAACACTAAGCACATTTTTATAAATCTAATACTTATTTTAACAACACTAACATACAGGTGAGCCAGACTGGTTTCTAGCCATACATTTGTCACTGTGGCCATACATTTGTCACTGTGGCAGAGTCAGGGGTTGAGCAGTGAGCATCCCCCGGCACATTGGAAAGTTGGCGCCTGTAGCTCCAGACCCAGAGTTGGTGCCTATACAAGGAGCCGCATATTAACTTTTGAAGAGCCACATGTGGCTTCGGAGCCACAGGTTGGCTGCCCCTGACATCCAGTATTTCAGGGCAGCAGTCAGCTGCATAAGCCATCAGGTCATCCTTTCTCTTCCTGCAATCCTCGGCCTCATTCAGTGCACACCTTCCAACTTCCGCAACTAATGAGGCAGGGGTCTCACAGACAACAGTCTCCTTCACTACACAGCCCCGACTATCCCCAGAGCAGGTCTATCCTGTGCAAGTAATGAGGCACGGGTCCTTGTGGAAAAAATATGAGATCATTTAATTAATGACAGTATCATAATGCATACTCAAAAGCGGGCCAAAATAAGGTGTCATGAAAAACCTTAATAATGGCATTTCCTAACTTTTGAGGGCTTGACTTTGTAACCTAAAAAATATTATTTTAATGTTTTTTGTGTATGTATGCGTTCTATTTCTAATTCTACCTTTAATTTTTTCCATATTTAATAGGGCTGTTAAGCAATTAAAAAAAATAATTGCAATTAATCGTGCAATTAATCATGCTGTTAATACTAGAATACCATTGATTTAAATATTTTGGATGTTTTCCACATTTTCAAATATATATATTTCAATTACAACACAGAAGACAAAGTATACAGTGCTCACTTTATGTTTATTTTTATTACAAATATTTGCACTGTAAAAAGATAAAAGAAATAGTATTTTTCAATTCACCTCATACAAGTACTGTAGTGCAATCTCTTTACTGTGAAAGTGTAACTTACAAATGTAGATTTTTGTTACATAACTGCACTCAAAAACACAACAATGTAAAACTTTAGAGCCTACGAGTCCATTCAGTCCTATTTCTTGTTCAGCCAATCACTAAGACAAACACATTTCTTTACATTTATGGGAGATAATGCTGCCTGCTTCTTATTTACAATGTCACCTGAAAGTGAGAATAGGCATTTGCATGGCATTTTTGTAGCCGGCGTTGCAAGGCATTTACATGCCAGATATACTAAACATTTGTATGATCCCTTATGCCTCGGCCACCATTCCAGAGGACATGTGTCCATGCTGATGATGCTTGTTAAAAAAAATGCATTAATTAAATTTGTGACTGAACTACTTGAAGGAGAATTGTATGTCTCCTGCTCCATGGTTTTACCCACATTCTGCCATATATATTTTGTTATGGTAGTCTTGGATTACGACCCAGCATATGCTGTTTGATTTAAGAACACTTTCACTGCAGATCTGACAAAACACAAAGAAGGTTCCAGTATCAGATTTCTAAAGATAGCTACCGCACTCGACCCAAGATTTAAGAATCTGACGTGCCGTCTAAAATCTGAGAGGGATGAGGTGTGGAGCATGCTTTCAGAGGCTTTAAAAGAGCAATACTCAGATGTGCAAACTACAGAACCCAAACCACCAAAAAAGAAAATAAATTTTCTGCTGGTGGCATCTGATTCAGGTGATGAAAATAAACATGCATCGGCCCACTCTGCTTTGGATCATTATTGAGCAGAACCCATCATCAGCATGGATGCATGTCCTCTAGAATGGTGGTTGAAGCATGAAGGGACATATGAATCTTTAGCACATCTGGCACATAAATATCTTACAACACTGGCTACAACAGTGACATGCGACCACCCGTTCTCACTTTCAGGTGACATTGTAAACAAGAAGCGGGCAGCATTATCTCCCGCAAATTCTAACCAAACTTTTTTGACTGAGCAATTGGCTGAACAAGACAGTGTATTTGTAGGATCTAAAGTTTTACATTGTTTTATTTTTGAATGCAGTTCTTTTTTTAACATGATTCTACATTTGTAAGTTCAACTTTCATGGTAAAGAGATTGCACTACAGTAGTTGTATTAGGTGAATTAAAAATACTATTTCTTTTGTTTTTTTACAGTGCAAATATTTGTAATCAAAAATAAATATAAAGTGAGCACTGTACACTTTGTATTCTGTGTTGTAATTGAAATGAATATTTTTGAAAATGTAGAAAAAATCCAAAAAAATAATTCTATTATTGTTTAACAACATTATTAATAGTGCGATTAATCACAAATCATCTTTAATCGCTTGATAGCCCTAGTATTTTTCAATTCACCTAATACAAGTACAATAATGCAATCTCTTTAACATGAAAGATGAATTTACAACTGTAGAATTATGTTAAAAAATAACTGCACTCAAAAACACAACAATGTAAAACTTTAGATCCTACAAGTCCTCTCAGTCCTATTTCTTGTTCAGCCAATTGCTCAGTCAAACAAGTTTGGTTAGAATTTGCAGGAGATACTGTTGCCACTTCTTGTTTACAATGTCATCTGAAAGTGAGAACAGGCATACAAATGGCACTGTTGTAGCTGGAGTTGCAAGGTATTTGTGTGCCAGATGCGATAAAGATTCAAATGTCCCTTCATAATTCAACCACCATTCTAGAGGGAATGCGTCCATGTTGATTACAGGTTCTGTTCACTAGTGATCCAAAACAGTGCAGACTGATGTACGTTCATTTTCATCTTCTGAGTCAGAAGCCACAAGCAGAATGTTGATTTTCTTTTTCTGGTGGTTCAGATTCTATAGAGTTGTTCTTTTAAGACTTCTGAAAATATGCTTCAAACCTCGTCCTTCTCAAATTTTGGAAGGCACCTCAGATTATTTAACCTTGAGTTGAGTGCTGCAGCTGTCTTTAGAAATCTCAAATTGTTACTTTTTTTTTGCATTTTGTCGAATCTGCAGTGAAAGTGTTCTTAAAAGAAACAGCATAGAATGATAAGACTGGAAGGGACCTCAACAGGTCATCTTGTCCAGTCCCATGCACTCATGGCAGGACTAAGTATTAGTCCTAGTATTAGACTAAGTATATAGATCATTCCAGATAAGTGTTTGTCTAACCTGCTCTTAAAAATCTCCAATGATGGAGATTCCACAACCTCACTAGGCAATTTATTCCAGTGCTAACCACCTTCACAGTTAGGAAGTTTTTCCTAATGTCCAACCTAAACCTTCCTTGCTGCAATTTAAACCCCTTACTCCTTGTCCTATCCTCAGAGGTTAAGAAAAAAATATTTTTCTCTTTCCTCCTTGTAGCAACCTTTTACATATTTGAAACTGTTTCCATGTCCCCCTCAGTCTTCTCTTTTCCAAACTAAACAAACCTATTTTTTTCAATCTTCCCTCACAGGTCATGTTTCTAGACCTTTAATCATTTTTGTCACTCTTCTCTGGAGTCTCTCCAATTTGTCCACATCCTTCCTAAAATGTGGTGCCCAGAACTGGACAAAATACTCCAATTGAGGCCTAATCAGTGCAGAATACAGCTGAAGAATTACTTCTCATGTCTTGCTTACAACATTCCTGCTAATACGTCCCAGAATGATGTTCGTTTTTTTTGCAGAAGCAATACACTGTTGACTCATATTTAGCTTGTGGTCCACTATAACCCCCAGATCCCTTTCCAGAGTACTCCTTCCGAGGCAATCATTTCCCATTTTGTATGTGTGCAGCTGAGTGGTCTTTTCTAAATGGAGTACATTGTATTTGTCCTTATTGAATTTCATCCTATTTACTTCAGACTATTTCTCCAGTTTGTCCAGCTCATTTTGAATTTGAACCCTATCCTCTAAAGCACTTGCAACCCCTCCCAGCTTGGTATCATCCACAAACTTTATAATTGTGTTCGCTATTCCATTATCTATATCATTGAAGAAGACCTTGAACAGAACCGGACCCAGAACTGATCCCTGAGGAACCCCACTCATTATGTCCTTCCAGCATGACTGTGATCCACTGATAACTACTCTCTGGATATGGTTTTCCAACCAGTTATGCAACCACCTTATAGTAGCTCCATCTAGGTTGCATTTCCATAGTTTGTTTATAAGAAGGTCATGTGAGACACTATTAAAAGCTTTATTAAAGTCAAGATATAACACGTCTACCACTTTCCCCCATCCACAAGGCTTGTTACCCTGTCAAAGAAAGCTATGAGGGTGGTTTGACACAATTTATTTTTGACAAGTCCATGCTGACTGTTATTTATTATCTTCTAGATGTTTGCAAATTGATTGCTTAATTATTTGCTCCATTATCTTTCCGGGCACAGAAGTTAAGCTGACTTGTCTGTAATTCCCTGGGTTGTCTTTATTTCCATTTGTATACATTGGCACTAGATTTGACCTTTTCCAGTCTTCTGGAATTGCTCCTGTCTTCCATGACTCTTCAAAGGCAATCTCTAATGGCTCAGATATCTCCTCAGTCAGCTCCTTGACTATTCTAGGATGCTTTTCATCAGGCCTTGGTGACTTGAAGACATCTAATTTGTCTAAGTAATTTTTTATTTGTTCTTTCCCTATTTATCGTCTTCTGATCCTACCTCATTTTCACTGGTATTCACTATGTTAGATGACCAATCACCGTCAACATTCTTGGTGAAAACCGAAACAGAGAAGTCATTAAGCACTTCTGCTTCCACATTTTTTGTTATTATTTCTCTCTGCCACCCCTCCTGCCCCCACCTGTATTGAGTAACGGACCTACCCTGTTGTAGAATGTTTTCTTGTTACCCTTTATGTCTCTACCTAGATTGATCTCGTTTTGTGCCTTGGCCTTTCTAATTTTGTTCCTACATACTTTTGATATTTGTTTATATTCATCCTTTGTAATTTGACCTAGTTTCCACTTTTTGTAGGACTCTTCTTTTTAATTTTTAGATCATTGAAGATCTCCTGGTTACGCCAGGGTCGTCTCTTGCCATACTTCCTATCTTTCCTATGAAGTGGGATAGTTTTCTCTTCTGCCCTTAATAATGTCTCTTTGAAAAACTGCTTATGGTCTTCAATTGTTTTTTCCCCTTAGACTTACTTCCCATGGCATATTACCTACCAACTCCCTGAGTTTGCAAAAGTCTTCCTTCTTGAAATCCATTTTCTTTATTTTACTGTTCTCCCTCCTACTAGTCCTTAGAATCCTGTACTCTCTCATTTCATGATCACTTTCACCCAAACTGCTTTTCACTTTCAAATTCTCAACCAGTTCCTCTCTATTTGTCAAAATCAAATCTAGAACAGCCTCTCCCCAGTAGCTTTCTCCACCTTCTGAAGTAAAACAATTGTATCCAATACATTCCAAGAACTTATTTGATAATCCATGCCCTGCAGTGTTATTTTCCCAACAGATGTCTGAATAGTTGAAGTCCCTCATCACCACCAAGTCCTGTGCTTTGGATGATTTTGTTAGTTGTTTAAAAAAAGCCTCATCCACCCCTTCATCCTGTTTAGGTGGTCTGTAGTAGACCACTAGCATGACAGCACCCTTGTTTTTACCCCATTTATCCTTATCCAGAGACTTTCAAGAAGTCTGTCTCCTATTTCCATCTCAACCTCAGTCCAAGTGTATGCATTTTTACTATATAAGGCAACACCTCCTCCCTTTTTTCCCTCCCTGTCCTTCCTGGGCAAGCTGTACCCTTCTATACCAATATTCCAGGCATGCGTATTATCCCACCACATCAGTGTGATGCCAGCTATGTCATAGTTGTGTTTATTTTACTAGCATTTTGAGTTCTTCCTGCTTATTCACCATACTTCTCGCATTTGTATACAGACATCTCAGATACATATTTGATTCCCCCACCCCCAGTTCTATCTGGTCTCTCCTTTATCCCTGCTATAACAGCCCATGCTCTCCCCCAAATTCCAAACCTTCTCCCAGATCTCCATGTTCTTGACTTACCTGTGGGCTTTGGTCACCTGCCCACTTCGAACCTTAGCATCTGCTGAGTCATCATCCGAGACTGCTATACCATTCAATATATGGCAGAATGCAAATAAAACACAGAGCAAGAGACATAAATTCTCCCCAAAGGAGTTCAGTCACAAATTTAATTAACACATGATTTTTTTTAATGAGCATCATCAGCACGGAAGCTTGTCCTCTGGAATGATAGCTGAAGCATGAAGAGGCATATGAATGTTTTGCATATCTGGCACGTAAATACCTTGCGACACCAACTACAAAAGTGCCATGCAAATGCCTGTTATCACTTTCAGGAGACATTGTAAATAAGAAGCGGGCAGCATCATCGCCCGTAAATGTAAACAAACTTGTTTGTCTTAGCAACTGGCTGAACAAGAAGTAGGACTGAGTGGACTTGTAGGCTCTAAAGTTTTACATTGTTGTGTTTTTTAGTTCAGTTATGTAACCAAAAAATCAACATTTTTAAGTAGTGCATTCACAATAAAGAGATTACACTACAGTACTTATATGAAGTGAATTGAAAAATACTATTTCTTTTGTTTACCATTTTTACAGTGCAAATATTTGTAACAATAATAATATGAAGTAAGCACTGTACACTCCGTATACTGTGTTGTAATTAATGGAAGTTAGGAGACAAAATACTTTTGAGGCTCTGGCCAAAGATATCACAAACAGTACATTGCCTGAGGTAACAGAGTTCTTAACTATTCTAATTATCAAGTTATACTGTGGTAAGTCTTAGTAAATGTTGACTTTTAATGACAACCACTCTAACTGATGCTACTGTTGCTTTAGATACATTATTAGTTAAGAGACTCATTGAAAGGACATTCGGAATCAGTGGATATATTCCCCATTGACTTCACTAAACTTCAGATTAGGGCCTAAATGACCTACACCCTCATTACCAACTCCCAAAGACCCTGTTCAAAAGGCTTTGTCTCAAGGCTTCCCTGGATATACAACAGTGGTGGGCAACCTGTAGCCCATACAGCTTCCCACTGCTCCCATTGGCCGGGAACAGTGAACCACAGCCACTGCGAGCTCTGGGCGGCTGTGTCTGCGGACGGTCAATATAAACAAATTGTCTTGTGGCCCACCAGTGGCTTTCCCTGTCGGGCCGCATGCGGCTCACAGGCCACAGGCTGCCCATCACTGATATAGAACCTCTCAAATAACACACTGATCTCACCAGTGTAGATAGTACACATAAATACACAGCTAAATGATGATCAATGGCTTCATTTTACAAGTCCGGGAATTAATGGGTATTGATGAAATGACCAGAAATATCATTTTTTGCACATTTAGAAATGTAGAAAACAGGAAAGTTAACTCTAAAGCAATCATTTGCTATTTAAAGATGTGGCTGTAGATTAGTGAATAATTCTTCAGTGGTTTTCTTTTTCCTCAAAGAAATTCATTAAATTCCACACAGAAACAAAACTCCAGGGAATATATGGAACATCTAGAAGCCTTCTGTCTCAGATGGATATTGCTCAAACATCTGGATCATTTTTACTTGAAGAAAAGTAATCTACAATGAAGGCCCAATGCCAATCAATAATTGAACAAGGGTGCCGTTATGAATTGATGGTGGATGAACAAAAGATAAATGGAAGATGGCCTACTCTCTTTTTTGTACTTGCAACATCTCACTATTAATATAGGCTATATAACTATTCTGCTCATCATAATAATAGTAGAGTAAACAAATATTGCTAACTTACCTTTTTTTTTTACATTTGCATTTTATATACCTTGTATCCCAGTTTTACATAGCAACAACTTGCATGCCTATAATGTAACAGTTTATGCAAACACAACATTATGCATTCAGGACCATCATACAAACAGCTGTGAATATTTATATTGGTGTTAATTAGTCTGTGATGGTATTAATTAAGATAAGGAATGTTGGCCAAATCCCAAAGTGTTATAAGATTTTTAACATGCCTCTGAAAAATAATCAAAAACATGCAAATAAAATCCTGATGTAACAACACATTCTAAAGTATATACTTTTGTAAACACCTCCCCTTACTACTGCACTGGCTATCAGCTAATAGGATTTGAGCCCAAACCGTTCTGTTCAGAAAGATGAATATTAACAACTGAGTTATACTGACATTCCAAACAAGGAACCAGCTGTCACAACCTCGCAAAGAATTAATAGTAACTGAGTTGGAGGAGTAAATAACCTCAGTGCTTTGGCAGGCTAAATCAAAGGGGCTGATTTGTTTCTTTCCCTAAGGAGTGTTAAATCATGGGAAAACTCTTATGACTGAGATGAGAAGGCCCTAAAGATACTATATTTCTGTTGCGGGGCAAGGGAACCATGGCAGATTTTCCATTTTCTTGGAATCTTTATTGTTTGTTTCTAGTCTGGAAATGTAGAAGGACAGATTATATCCCTTGTGCCAAAAACACCAGCGCCCAAACTTGGAATTACCAGTTTCAGCTGTAACATGTATACAGCTGTCTAGGGAGCAGGTCTGGACTCTTTAAGAACATAAGAATGGCAATACAGGGTCAGACCAATGGTCCATCTACCCAATAACCTGTATTCCAACAGTGGCCTGATGCTTCAGAGAGAATGAAGAGGACAGGGCAATTATCAAGTGATCAATCCCCTCTCATCCAGTCCCAGCTTCTGGCAATCAGAGACTTATGGACATGGGGAGCATCTTTCACAATCTTGGCTATTAACCATTGATGGACCTATCCTGCATGAATTTATCTAATTCTTTTCTGAACCAAGTTATACTTTTGGCCTTCACATCATTCCCTGACAATGTGTTTCACAAGTTAACTGTGCATTGTGGGAAGAAGTATTTTCTTATATTTGTTTTAAACCTGCTGTGTATTAATTTCATTAAGTTACCCCTAGTTCTTATGTTATGTGAAGGGATGAATAACACTTCCTTATTCACTTTCTCCATACCATTCATGATTTTATGGCTCTCTATCATATCCCCCCTTACTCGTCTCTTTTCTAAGCCAAAAGATTCCAATATTTTTAAGCTCTCCTCAGAGAGAAGCTGTTCCATACACCCAATCATTTTTGTTGCCCTTCTCTATACTTTTTCCAATTCCAATATATCATTTTTGAGATGGGGTAACCAGAACTGCACACAATAGTCAAGGTGTGTGCATGAGAGGAATTTATGTAGTGATATTACATTATTTACTGTTTTATTATCTATCCCATTTCTAATAGTTTTTTAAGATTCTGTTAGTTTTTTTTCACTGCCACTGTACATGGAACAAATGTTTTCAGAGAACTGTACATAGTGATATCACAAGATATCTTTCTTGAGAGGTAACAACTAATTTAGACCCCATCATTTTGTATAGATAGTTGGGATTATGTTTTCCAGTGCACATTACTTTACATTTATCAACATTGAATTTCATCACCCATTTTGTTGCCAAGTCACCCAGTTTAGTGAGATTCCTTTGTAACTCTTTGCAGTCATCTTTGGACTTAAATTTGTATCATCTGAAAACTTTCCCATTCACCGGCTACCCATTTTCCTGATCAGTTATGAATATGTTGGAAAGCACATCTCAGTACAGATCCTTGGGGTACCCTGCTATTTACCTCTCTCCATTCTGAAAAATAACCATTTATTTATACCCTTTGTTTTACCTATTTATACCTATCTTTTAACCAGTTACTGACCCATGAGAGGACAGTCCTTCTCAACCCATGACTCCTTACTTTGCTTAATAGCCTTTTTTGAGGGATCTTGTCAAAGACGTTCTCACAGTCTAAGTATACTAAATCAAATGGATCACTCTTGTCCACGTGCTTCTCTGCAATGGCCTTGTCTTCCTTGAATGGACCTTGATCATCCAGTGGCCCAGGTGATTGATTGGTCGTCTTACTACTTCTGATGTATTCTTGATAGGTTTTGTGTTTTTTGCTAGTTGCTGTTCAATGTTTTTCCCTTGTATTACTTCAAAGAAACTTCAACTTTTGGCAACACCTTTCCTAAGGATTCACAGCTAAGGCCCAAATCTCTTGGAAAGAGGTTGCAGCAGTGAAAATATACTAGAGGCACCATTATCAGTAGGCATTGGTCATGTTACCTTAAAAATCTTAAAGACTGTACCCTGAAAATTGGATCTTCTTGAAAGCTCTGATGCTTCTCCATATAAAGAGAACCAAGATATTTTCCTTTATATGATGAAATTATAATTATAAACTCCAAAGGCCAAGAGGTATGGTGAATACCAAGTTAACAACAAACACCTCAAATTATTATTAATTATTTATTAATTATTATTATTGTTTAAATTAAATCTTGAGTTTCCAAATGAAGATGAAGAATCTACAAAACTAAAGTGGGCTGTGAATGTGCTGAATGGTCAATTATTTATTTATATTTTTAATGTTATATTTAGTCCTTTCTTTTTGCTTTATAGAACAATGCCCCCTGCCTGTCAATTACTTCCATCATAATTTTCATCTTCCCTTATTCGGAATGGAAATCTCTCAATGTAAATGAAAACAAATATATGTCACACAACAGCCCTTCATAGATTTTAAGGACAGTAAGGGCTGCACCA
This sequence comes from Trachemys scripta elegans, assembly GCF_013100865.1. Lineage (NCBI taxonomy): Eukaryota > Metazoa > Chordata > Testudines > Emydidae > Trachemys > Trachemys scripta. The sequence goes on from NC_048298.1 coordinate 273,687,520, forward strand.
GTCTCAATCCACAGGCCAAGATCGAGAGGGGCAAGAACATGGCTTTTGCCTTCCGTGGCCCCTCTCAGGGTACCATGTGCCCCTGAGGGAGTAGAGACAAAGAAGTCCGTGTGCTCTCTTGAATGCAATTCTGACTGGTCTTTCCTGCCTTCACACTGAACACCTATGTAAAAACTAGGCCAAATCTGGCCCACCGAGATTATGCAAATTACTACATTCTGATCAAAAATAATTTTTGATAGTTGCCAACCAGAGTGCATTGCTGTCGCTCAGCAGAAAGGACTGGAAGTCAGAAAAGTTTCACTAATTTACACCAGCTAAGGATCTGGCTCTATGTTTTTATTACTGCAACCATCACCATGGTGACATTAGTTTAATTAAGGGCTACCAGTAAGTGTGCTCCATTTTCCTTATCAATAATCTAGTTCCTTTGTAGGTGATTTACTGTATAAGTCTGAAGACTAAGTATGTTAATCCAAAGAGGTAAATTGATTATTGCTGAGTTAAATGGAGCACCTCCTCCCGTTTCGTTATATACTCCAGCCAAAGATTTTAATTTACAAATTCTAACTAACGTTTCCTGGCAATGCTTTCATCCCTTTTCCCTCCCCCTGACTCAATACCATAATTCTTGTTTTAGAAACTATCTTCCAAAAAATGTTCAAATGTATGTATTTTGCCTACTTCTCTTCTGTGCCATTTTACCTTCCATTGACTTATGCTGAGCTCAGTCCTTCCAGCTTAGTGTATTGGTTGAAAGAGGGGAAGCCACATTTTATGTTCCTTTAAATAGGTATCTGGCTAGAGGTTAAATTTATAAATATTATACCAATAGAATAAAAACCAGCAGGATCTTATTAAGAGGGATAAGGCAAAGATGCCACATTTATTGCAAATATACTGATAAAGCAAAAGATAAAAGTAAACAACATTGTTTGACTACTTATTTCTTATACACACACACATATATATATATAGAGAGAGAGAGAGAGAGAGAGGTTCATTCACACAATCATTCATTCAAGTTCTGTATAGGTGTTATAGTTACCAGCCTAGAAGTTGCTCATGCCAAGTTACTGGCCAGGTATCTTGGTCATGAGGATGGAGCCGAGTCTGTGTCAGGTGCACCTGATGATCCTGGAGGTTGGCAGCAGAACCAGAGACTCAAAGTCATCAGTCTTTAGAGTCCATTCTTATCGGAATTAATTCCTGTGTTAGTCTATGGGAACTGTTTCATCCTGCTGTTGCTGACTCAATCAGCAAATGGCACATTCCTGTCCAAAGTGGCACATTCCTGGTGGCTCCACACTGTTCAAAGTTTGTGTTTCTCATCCTTCCAGGTGATGGGGTGGATCCCAGTTTACCCTCAGGGGGTTGTCTGGTGGGCCTACTTGACACATTCTTCGGCCGATGGATACTCCCTTTCTAGGCTGGCACCTCCCTAACCATTTATGTACATCAAGCATTCATCAACATACATTCCAGATCTTAACCATATTTTAATTTACTGTCTCCACCACTTTTGGGGTGTGTGCTAATTCATTTGAGACTCCCAGCCCTTTAATCACAGAGGGTGGGGGTCTGTCCTATGAGCCGTTGAATGAAGTGAAAGTCACTTCACAGCTTATAGTGTTTGTTTACATTGTATCAATTACTTCAAGAACAAAGTCAATTAACTTGTTTGTAAGTTTTACATAGTAATAAAGTATCTTTCACAGGATAGATATAATCTATGGTTTCTACAGACAGTAGTTTACAAGTTTTAACAGAAGACCCAAGAGATTTTTGTACTTGGTGAAACTGTTGGATTTTAAAGTGTGGGGGACAAATTATGAGGGGGTCACTGTCACTTGGGGGAATCACTGTTAGTACCTTCTTTTATATCCCTACATGATGAGGTAATGGAGTTGAAAGGTGGAATACAATCCTGTGGAAAGAAGACATGATTATGTTATTACAATCTTTTATTCAGCAGAGCATACATTTACAGAGAATTATAATACAAGTAGAGATGTGATGTGTTTCAGAATGTGGTATTCAATGAATAGGAAGGGCCTGATTCTGCTGTCCCTTCCACTGGAGTAACTCAGGAGTATATTAGTCAAGTTATGCCAATGTAAAACTGAAGTGATCAGAATAAGGCTCCAAATGTTTTGCGTCTCTTGAATACTATATACAGTGAATGATGACCCCTCTCTTCCTCCTTCTGGGGTAGCTAGACCCAACGCCTCATGTTGTTGCCAAGCCCCCAGGGACCAGTGTCCTGATCTAAATATTACTGGGAAATTGAGGTCAGGTAGGTAAGAAGGTGCCTTTCAACCACAATGCTACTTAGAGTGGAAAGCAACCATAGTGCAGGAGTTGCAATGGGCTGTGAAAGAGCCCTTCCTTCATGCAGGATAGAAGAAGCTAAGTACCTTCCTAAATCAGCCTTCTTCTCCTCAAAGCCTGGAGGAAAGGAAGATATCCTTGGCAGCTGTGTCAGTTACCTATTTGCTGCAAACACTAAATAAAAATACAATATTAGTCCATTTACCCACCATTAAATGTCTCTGGTGACATCATCATATTTATGAGCATTCTGTATGAATTCTAAATATTAGAAGAGAGCAAAGGCATGAACTTCTAATCTTAAGAACTAAAATAAATGTTTATTAATTTTGCATTATTGATCTTGTATTGGAATAAGAGTGTACAATTATTTTTATTCTATCATCATCCTCCTCTCCCCCCATTAAGAACCTAAGAATGGCCATACTCAGTCAGATCAAGGGTTCATCTAGCCTATTATTCTGACAGTGGCCAATGCTAGATGCTTCAGAGGGAATGAGCAGAACAGGCCATCATCAAGAGATCCATCCCCCATTGTCCACTCCCAGCTTCTTACAGTCAGAGACTAGGGACACCCAAAGCATGGGGTTGCATCCTTGACAATTTTGACTAACAGCCATTGACGGACTTAACTTACATGAACATATCTAATTCTTTTTTGAACCCTGTTATAGTTTTGGCCTTCAGATCTCCTGGCAACAAGTTGCACACGCTGACTGAGTGTTGTGTGAAGAAGTAATTCCTTATGTTTGTTTTAAATATGTTGCCTATTAATTTCATTGGATGCCCCTTGGTTCTTCTGTTATGTGAAGAAGTAAATAACACTTATTCACTTTCTCCACACCATTCATGATTTTATAGAGCTCTATCATATCCACCCTTAGACATCTCTTTTCCAAGCTGAAAAGTACCAATCTTTTCAATCTCTTTTCATATGAAAGCTGTTCCATACCCTAAATCATTTTTGTTGCCTTTCTTAGTACTTTTTCCTATTCTAATATATCTTTTTCGAGGTGGGGTGACCAGAACTGTACACAGTATTCAAGGTGTGTGTGTACCATTGATTTACGCTGTGGCATTGTGATATTGTCTGTCTTATTATATATCCTTTTCCTAATGGTTCCTAAGATTCTATTAGCTTTTTTGACTGCTGCTACAAATTGAGCAGATGTATCCACAATGACTCCAATATCTTTTTCTTGAGTGATAACAGGTAATTTAGACCCCAGCATTTTGTATTTATAGTTGGGATTATGTTTTCCAATGCACATTATTTTGCATATATGAACACTGAATTTCATCTGCCATTTTCTTGCCCAGTCACCCAGTTTTGTGAGATCCCTTTTTAACTCTTCACAGTCTGCTTTGGACTTACAAAATTACTCAGCCTAGTTATCATCTGCAAATTTTGCCCACTCACTGTTTACCCTTTTTCCAGATCATTTATGAATATGTTTAACAGCACTGGCCCCAGTACAAATCCTAGAGGGACCCCGCTATTTACCTCTCTCCATTCTGAAAACTGACCATTTATTCCTACCTTTTGTTTCCTATCTTTTAACTAGTTAGTGATCCATGAGAAAACTTTCCCTCTTATCCCAAGACTGCCTACTTTGATTAAGGGTATGTCTTCACTACCAGCCAGATCGGCAGGCAGTGATTGATCCAGCAGGGATCGATTTATCGCATCTAGACCTAGATAAATCAACACACAAGCCCTCTCCCATTGACTCCTGTACTCAAGCTCGGTGAGAGGCACAGGCAGAGTCAAGAGGGGAGCAGCAGCAGTCGACTCACCACAGTGAAAACACCACGGTAAGTTGATCCTAGTACATCAACTTCAGCTACATTATTCACGTAGCTGAAGTTGCGTTACTTAGATCAATCCTCCCCCCACCCCCTCAGTGTAGACCAGGCCTAAGAGCCTTTGATGAGAGTCTTTGTCAAAGGCTATCTGAAAGTCCAAGTATACTGTATCCACTAGCTGATCCTTATCCACATGTTCACTAAATTCTAACAGATTGGTGATGCTTGATTTCCCTGTAGAAAGCTATGTTGACCCTTCCTCAACTTATTGTGCTCATCCTTGGGGCTCAGTGTTCTTCACAATACTCCCAGTCCTTCACTGTGTACCCACTGTGGAACTGGATTATTACGTAAGAAAACAAATGGGTATACTTCTATGGAAGTTGAAAGTAGTCATACAGTTGCCTGCTACTGTATATCCACTTGTGGTTTATTGCTGTAAAAATGACATGAACTCTTGTCCCAAGTTCTTTATATATCATAAGGATTAAATTTCTGGCCAGATCCTCTGTCTCCTAGCAGGGCAGCTGGGGATTCCATTGCATAAAGAATTTCCACCTTATTTAAAGCTGGAAAACCTGGATCTAAAACATTCCCTCTCTTCCCCCAATTTAAGGGGCATGTGATGGATGAAAGGGGTGTCCTGGAGTGCTCTAACAATCCTCAACTAACAAAATGCCCCCTTACCCCCCCCCCCAAAGGCGGTGACAAGCCAGAATAAGTTACAATGACACTGAGATGGCTCTTATTTATATTTGAAGCCAGATTGCCTTGTTGACCAGAGGATCAGGGAAGAACAGAGCAGACTTTAAGTCACCTTCACTCCCCTCTTTTGGGCCATTCACTTGGTACAGTTTGGTCAGATCTGAGGATATGAGCCAGAGGCATTGACCCACAACACTTAGTAAGTGATGGAGAACATGAACAGCATCCCAGCACTAGGTTCTGGAGACATTTCTATGGTATTGCAAGGTACCTGGGAGCACAGGAGGAATGTCACTGCTGCTATACCCATGGAGTCAGTTCCACTGGCAGGTTTTGCTGGGTTTAAGGACCATAGCCTTATCTCATTCTTTCCCTTTGTGCCACTTTTGGGAAGCTATGGGTGCTTGGTGAAGCCTCTAAGCTCAGATAGATCCCATGGTGCCTGACACAAAGCCCCCTGACATCAAAAATTCTCTTCCCAGTCACTTCACTGGGGTTTGAATCAGGCCCACGAACTGGGATTGTGTTTGTCCCTTGCATAGGGGTTGAGAGGAAGGAAGATGACTTTCATCTCTCTTCTCTCCACTCCCTTGTGCACCCATCATTCATCAGTGAAATATCAAGTATCAGAGGGGTAGCCATGTTAGTCTGAATCTGTAAAAAGCAACAGAGGGTCCTGTGGCACCTTTAAGACTAACAGAAGTATTGGGAGCATAAGCTTTCGTGCGTAAGAACCTCACTTCTTCAGATGCAAGTAATGGAAATCTCCAGAGGCAGGTATAAATCAGTATGGAGATAACGAGGTTAGTTCAATCAGGGAGGGTGAGGTGCTCTGCTATCAGTTGAGGTGTGAACACCAAGGGAGGAGAAACTGCTTCTGTAGTTGGAAAGCCATTCACAGTCTTTGTTTAATCCTGATCTGATGGTGCTAAATTTGGAAATGAACTGGAGCTCAGCAGTTTCTCTTTGGAGTCTGGTCCTGAAGTTTTTTTTGCTGTAAGATGGCTACCTTAACATCTGCTATTGTGTGGCCAGGGAGGTTGAAGTGTTACAGGTTTTTGTATATTGCCATTCCTGATATCTGACTTGTGTCCATTTATCCTCTTGCGTAGTGACTGTCCAGTTTGGCCAATGTACATAGCAGAGGGGCATTGCTGGCATATGATGGCATATATAACATTGGTGGACGTGCAGGTGAATTAGCCGGTGATGTTGTAGCTGATCTGGTTAGGTCCTGTGGTGGTGTTGCTGGTGTAGATATGTGGGCAGAGTTGGCATCGAGGTTTGTTGCATGGGTTGGTTCCTGAGTTAGAGTTGTTATGGTGCGGTGCATGGTTGCTGGTGAGAATATGCTTAAGGTTGGCGGGTTGTCTGTGGGCGAGGACTGGCCTGTCTCCCAAGGTCTGTGAAAGTGAGGGATCATTGTCCAGGATGGGTTTCAGATCACTGATGATGTGTTGGAGAGGTTTAAGCTGAGGACTGTAGGTGATGGCCAGTGGAGTTCTGTTGGTTTCTTTTTGGGGCCTGTCTTGTAGCAGGAGGCTTCTGGGTACACGTCTGGCTCTGTTGATTTGTTTCTTTATTTCCTTGTGTGGGTATCGTAGTTTTGAAAATGCTTGGTGAAGATCTTGTAGGTGTTGGTCTCTGTCTGAGGGGTTGGAGCAGATGCGATTGTACCTCAGTGCTTGGCTGTAGACGATGGATTGTGTGGTGTGACCGGGGTGGAAGCTGGAGGCATGAAGGTAGGCGTAGCGGTCGGTGGGTTTTCGGTATAGGGTGGTGTTAATGTGGCCATCGCTTATTTGTACGGTGGTGTCTAGGAAGTGGACTGAGGTTGATGGTGGGGTGGAAGCCGTTGAAATCATGGTGGAATTCTTCCAGGGTCTCCTTCCCATGGGTCCAGATGATGATGAAGATTGATGATGTCATCAATGTAGCATAGATAGAGAAGGGGCAAGAGTGGACCAGAGCTGAGGAAGCGTTGTTCCAGATCAGCCATAAAAATGTTGGCATATTGTGGGGCCATGCAGGTGCCCATAGCGGTGGAAATATCAGTCTCTCCACTAACCTTTTTTTTTTTTTTTTTTTTTTTTAAATGGAGATATACCTATCTCATAGAACTGGAAGGGACACTGAAAGGTCATCGAATCCAGTCCCCTGCCTTCACTAGCAGGACCAAGTACTGATTTTGCCCCAGATCCCTAAGTGGCCCCTCAAGGATTGAGCTCACAACCCTGGGTTTAGTAGATCAATGCTCAAGCCACTGAGCTATCCCTCCCCCCTCTATTGCATAAAAACTTTCTGGGAGAATGGAGAACTGCACGTTGATTAATAGAAAGGAAAATGGGGGTGAGCATGAAGCAAGGACTTGAGCAAATACTCTCAGTGAAATGTGATAAACCTGAAAGTTATCCCGTTCTTCTTTAATTTAAGATGCTTTATAGCTTGATGTCATTGATAATGTTACTTTCTAGCATGCCAACCCCCACTTGTACTGCAAAGAGAGCACTCACAATATTAGGCTTTAAGATCTTCATGACAGGGACCATCTGTTTGTACAGTGTCAAGAACAATGGGTCTCTGATCCAGTGTTAGGTACTACTGCTTTATAAACAATCTCTATGCTTCCTACACCATGGAGAGTACAGAGTCTGCTCACTCCTACTCTGAAAAGAGAGAGATGAAGTGGGGGTGGGGAGATAAGCGACAGGGCCATGACCCTATCGCCTTTCATAGTGGCCTACAGAGCAAGGTGCAATCTATTGCATTCTAAGGTCTCAGGTCACAAACTAGCCATATATTCTAAGTGGGTGGTTATTTCAGTGTATCTAATCTGATTTCCGTTGTTTTTAAGAGGTAAAATGGTTAAGTGGTTAGGATCTTAATGAATATGAATAATTGTATGTGTACAAGTCATACCACACTGAGTTTTGCATAACATATTAAAAAACATCAAGGTCCCTGACAGACAGGTTGATGGCAGGATAAAGTAACATTCCTTTCTAGGATGTATTACTATAACAATTAGCAATCATGGAAAAGCTTTAGTATCACTTCCTTTTTATGCAACATCTGGGGTGCCCACATACAACTGGATTAAAGAGCTGTGTCAGTCAGAAAATGTAAATACTTCAGTTAAAAAAAGTTTAGCACACTTACTTTTTTCTCCTATAAACATTTCAACTAATTACTTACAGTTTTTAAAAGCTTTATTTTATCCTCAGAGCTCCCTAGAGCTAGAAATCTTTATCTGGATTCAGTAATTGTGGCAGAATTTCAATTGCATTAAGTGATCAGTGAGATGTTGTCTACTGCATTTGATGTCATAAAGCAGAAAAAGTCACAGAAAATGCTGATATGCTAGGGGGCTTAGTGTAGAGTGTCTCATTGAATGGGTAAACAAACAATTCCATTGTGTCTCAAGCAAAATAATATTCATAAATTGTGCCAAAACTTGTTCTCCTAATAGAGGTTATCAAAAACAAAAGTTATCACTTACTAAAGCACAAAAGAATATTGTGTGGATGTTCATACAGACATATGTGTCTGTATGAAAGATATACAGCCCAGATTAGCCAAGACTGATGTCTTGTGTTTTTCTATGATGGAATATAAATTATTGAAATGTCCCATGCTTCAGTTTCAACTCAGGTAATACAGTGGAATGAAGCTTCTGCATGGAATATTTTTATGAATTTACACATTTGTAAGAGAGCCCATATCTTAAACCACCTAGTACGATAATTATCAAATATATTAGGGATGTGATAATTCCCAAAAAGTGCTATTCGTTGAATCTCAAATAGCTAGACCTCGATATCTGGCAAGTAACCACTTTGAATACAAAAAAGAACGAGGGGGCTTTTACCACTGGACTGGAGGGGTAAGAGGGAGACATGTCTCCATCAGGAAAGGGGTGGCAAGACAGTCACCGAACAGGATGAGATGAGGAGGCGTTAATGGAACAGGGCTCAAGGGAGCCCCCTGCAATCCCACTGAATCCGACATTCCATCCCACTGAAACAACATATGGTGCCATCTTTGGAATTTAAGCCTGAAAATGCACCATGTTTGTAAGTAATGTTAAACCAAAGTTTAAGTGGAAGATTCGTCATATGTCTCATTGCCTTTGCTAATTTAATTTCCACTCATATATAACATTATCCCCAAACCCATTCTGTCCCAAATATATCCATATTTCATCCAAATCGTTGTATTAGTTTTCTGCACTGAAGTGATTGTAATAAGTGTTTAATACAGACTGTACTCCAAGACATAGGCAGAAGGGAAAAGGTGTTTGTTCATTTTTATGAATATTAAACACATAGTGTCAGTAGACATTAATGACTTTGTAATGCTTCTAACATCACTCAAGCATAAACAGTGAAGGGTGGCATTTTGACTGGTTTATTTATTTGAGTGGAGTATGGGCAAATGATTTGGTATCAGCAGATCTTGCAAAATGTGATGACCTGGAAAGGAATATCAAAATTAACTGCAGATGTTGCATGCAATAATCAGAATGTTCTCTATACTCTTGTGTTTGCATAAGCAATTCTGGTAATTAAGATAGTTTGTAAAACTTGGAACATGAGTTTGACTGCTGTTGAGAGAAAGGAAAACACTTGTAGTTAATGCAGTGGTCTGGAACGTAGGAGATCAGGGTTCTGGTCTCAACTCTGCCCCAAACTTTTTGTGTGATCTTGGACAAATCTATCTCTGTGCTTCAGTTCCCCATCTGTACAATGAACACAACAAAGCTTTGCCTCTCCCCTCCCTTTTGTTTGTTTAACTTGTAAACTCTTTGGAGCAGGGATTCTCTATTAGTATGTGTTTGTATGGTGCCTAGCATATGGGTCCCAAATCTTCATTGGGACCTCTAGATACAAATGATACCAAAGAAGTTGTATCCAGAATGCTATATGTAATAATAACAGTAAGAAAGTCCTTGTACAATTCCCCAATCAATATTTCTGCTTGATCTCCTTGCTTTATTCTTTACTTGCTTCCTAGCAAATCCAGTTTAGTTGCATTCCTGGTTTTATTTTCTTCCTCCTTTTTTCCAGCAAAGATTAACCTTGTATTTTATTCTAGTTGCACTAGCTTTTTGTTCAAAGAGTGCTAGTGATACAGTTCAAAATGTTGTTAGACATTTGATACTAACAGAAGGTGATGAATTAAAAGATCATAATAAATGGAGTTCTACATCTAATTGCAAAATGGCCACAGCCCTGGCAGCTGTAGTAAACCCACCTCAATATGCCCTACATTGCCAATACACCTCAGACCTTTCCTGGAGGGACCACTTATTTAAACTGAGTTTGTGTATTTGTGTGTTTATTTGTATGTGAAAATGCTAATCTAAGTACAGAAATAAAAGCCATTAGCTATAAAAAAATACAATAAATGACACCAAGGCAAATTAACAGACTCAACCAGAGGCCTAATTAATTAACTCAATCAAATCTTCATCCCACAAAAGGATCATCACCCTTTCTTACCCAACCCGAATAATCACTTACTAGTATTAATATACAAACTTCACAAGAGGTTTATGTAGGATCAGAAGCATGTTTCCAGTAAAAGAAATGCAAGCATAAACAAATGTCCTTCTCTTGATACAGGTGTTTAAGTACCATATATAGTACATACATAAAATCATGCTTACACAGAAAAAGAATCAGAGCCTGAGGTAGTCATCAGGAGGTCCCAGAGTAAGAAGTGTAGCTTTAGCTATGATAAAAATTCATTGGCTTCAACTTAAGAGTCCATGTTTTTCTGGATACCTAGATGCTTGTGTTACTGGAGAAGTGAAATCTAAGAAGGGTTAGGCTTACAAGTGGAGACATAATAAGCTAAGAATCACCCAGTTTATTTTGTAGATATGTAATGAATCTGCCGATAAGGACAATGTAGATGTCTCTCAGTGTTTGATTCCCTGTAACAATTAATAGTGTGAGTTTTAGTGTTAGGAAGTGTCTTGAATTGTGCATGGTTATGTGGACCAAAATGTCTCCCAAAAGCCTTGTGATCAGAAATACCTTTTAGAGATTAAAAATGTTAGAACAAAAATAGAAACATGTACCACTGTTTTTTACATAAAACGAATGAAAATTGGGTATTTTTTCCTGAGGCTCCTGTCTTCTTTCAGCTACAGCAATTTATCCAAATTCAGTATAATCCTCTGAGGGAAGCCAGTTGCCGTATTGTGTGTGCTTGTGTGTTAATGATACAAAGAAAGTCTTTAACTAACAGAGCTGCACCTAAACATCACTGAAATATGACTGGCATTTTTGAATTTGCAATGTACTAGGATAACCCAGGTGGTTAACCTTAGCAAAGCCCACAGCAATTCCAATTAATAGAGGTTAAAAAACATTTGAAATAAAAACAGTCAAGCTGAGTACCTATCATCTTACTTTTACATTTACATGTACAAATAGATTAAATCTGTGCTTCTTGATCGTTTTTACATTTTTAACAGAATTTGTCTCCACAGGAGGGTTTACATCATTGGAAGTTTACGTGTTCAAATTCTAATGTAAATCCAAATTACTTGAATGAGGGAGAACTGTGGGTTTGTTGTACATTTTTTGGCTTTATATATATTGCACATTGTCATTAGGTACTTGCCCAAATGTGATGGCCAAGGACCTAATGACAATGTGCAATACAGAACTATATGTTTCTCTAGATTTATGGCGCTATCTCAGATCTGAAGTAGAAGCACAGATAGGACTTAGTAAAAAATTTATAGAACATAACATTTCATCATTTTGCTAATTTCTTCAGTCCCATATAGACATCTTTATTCAGTTTCTACTGCTTCAAATTCTTTGACTATTTTTGGTTTAGTAATTTTAGAGGTTATTATGCTTTTATGAAGTAAATTTGTAACCCGATATCCTAAAATGACAGACCTGGTCTCATAGGTCAACTTAAACATAGTAACAAAACGATCTATCTGAAATGACTCCACTGAAATATTAAAACACAGAAAGCTATGTTAATAGTTACATTCATTCTTCCCTCTGTGCTCTCATTGTAGAGAATTTACAAAGAGCCATGCATCCTGGACTTCTCATTGAAAAAGAATTCAAGAAAGGGCCAGATGTGTGGCTCCCCTGCCACAGCTTTGTGCCACACTGGAATAACAAAGGGACTGTCAAACCAGTTTAATTTGCTTCCTGGGGATTCTCCTTCATGAAGGGGTTTTCTAATCAGCAAAGAGCCAGCATAGAAGTCCCATGCCACCACCTCTGGCCTCAGGCATAGGAGATATTCCTGGAAGAAAGGGCTGTGGCTGAGATACCTCTATACCTAGAGATCCCCAGCTGCTAGAAAGGCCATTGGGGTAATAGGCAGCTGGGTACAATTTAGAGAAGCCCTGAGGTTTACATGAGTAACTCACTGGTCAGTGTTTGTTACTTATCCCCCTCTGTCTCTGATCCAGAGAGGACAGGAATCTATCCCTGAGCTACATAGCCTGGCAGTTCAGCTCAAGTTGTAGAGACTCATGGAGCAGAAGAGATTAATGGGAAGGGATATATGACTTAACTATGCCTTAACAATGGTTCTTTAAGATCTTGGATATTAATTCTGTATGTTGTGTTTAGTATTGATTATTAAAAAGATGTAATAGAAACATTCAGGTACAAAAAGCATTACAGTAAGCATTCATGACACATTCGCTTACATTCAACTTCCTCTCCTTATGAGATACACTACCAATTTATGAGGCTAATCCTAATGATGAGCAAACTTGCAAACTTTCAATGAATCAGAGAAGTTTGTTTCAGCCACTTACTTTTTTTCCCTGGGGCTGACCATTCTTCTGATGTGCTCTTAGTGCTTCTTTCTTAAACTGTGCTCCTTGACTTGCATCACTTCCCTGATGTTTGCAAAATATTGCATTTGGGGGTATAAATAACCCTGGGAACACATCATAAAGTCAGCTGAAGCTGTGACTGAGCAACCAGATGGAGAAAAAAAAACAGTAAGGAGGCTCTCCGGATTGGATAGGCAGCTGAATAGAAGAAAAGGAGTCAAGATCATTTGCAGAGTGGCTGTCTTGGAAAAGTAGCAGTTCTTGGAGTATGTGTCTAGGACTTAAACAGAAAGGGAGAATATTTTATTTGTTGTTGTTTTCTTAGCCACGTTTCTAAAAGTGTTTAGAACTATTTCAGAGAACCATGTAGGCCAAGGTTTAAGGTCAGCTGGGCTTGTATTCAGAATCAGAAAGGACATACACAGTACTTCCTGTAGGATGGTAAGGGGATGACTTTGCTTTGACCTAGGCTCCAGGTGCCTACAGAGTAAATAACAATGGCCTAAAATGAATTTTCTGTACAACACAAAGTATTGGATACACTGCTCATTCATCATTCCCACAAAATATATTTAGAAAGAGACAGCCCTTTTCTCAGCTTTACTCCTTCTAGTCTTCAGCCTTAGCTATGGTGCATAAAACACAAACATGATAACTCTCTCCTTTAACCTGTTCTGCAAGCAGCAATCTGTTTCAATCTGTCTCTCTTTCTATATCAGTATGAAACTCACAAAGTGTGTTTGAGAGTGCACACTGGGAGCAAATGTGTCTGCTTAGAAGTTTAAAAGATGTGCTCTAAGGTCATTGCTTTTTTTTGATCATTGTTGCCATATATCTTTGTCCATCAGTCCATCTGTCTCTCTTTGTCCCACCTCTCTCTAATAATAACTTCCATTAGCTGGATATTTCCTCTGAAAAGTCATTTCATTTAATATGGTTTACCATTTCCTTGAGATACCATATTCCCAAGAAATTTAAGAATATTTCTAAAGTGCATGGAGATCAAAATATGGCTGTAACAAGGTCGGGACTCACCCCCTCAGTGCCTCCTACTGGTTACTCCGGGAATTAGCTCAGTCCAGTGGAGTGTCCCCTCTCAGTGGTATCTCACCCATTGTCTTGCCCTTGGTTGGCTTCTGAGTCCTCGTCGCTCACCAACTCGCGGCATCCTCTTCTGGACCACTGCCCTCCAGCAGTGCCCCTTAGTCTTTCCACACCCCCTTCCAGGGGTGGGGGTCAATCAGCAGTCTCTATGTCCAGCCACCGTAGTCAACCACACACCCCAAAGTCTAATCCCTCCTATCAGGGATCTGGTATGGTCTGTAATGGCTGCTTCCTACGGCCAATGGCTGGGTGTACTGCAAGGGGGGGACCCAGGCCCGCCCTCTACTCTGGGTCCCAACCCAGGGACCCTCTGGCACCAGCCTTGCTGTCCTCCTTCTCTCCCCTCGTCTGTTGGCTTCCCTGGGCCGCTTCCCCTACAGCCCCTTGCACCCTCTAGTCCCTTCCCTTCAGGGCCTGCAGACTGGCAGGCCTCAGGCTAGAGCTCCCTTTTGCTCCCCGAGCCTGGCCAGCACTGCGCTGTCCATGGTGCTAGTCTCCCTGCTCTGGAGACAGACCTTCCCCTGCCAAAGGCCTGGGACAGACTGATTCTCCTCTCCCTGAGCAGCCTTTTTATAGGGCTGAGCCTGGCCCTGATTGACTGTCTCCAACCTGGGCCCTGATTGGCTCCCAGTAAGCCCTTCTCCCATTGGCTGTGCGTCTGTGCAGGCCCATTGGCCTGCCGCAGCCCATACTCTCAGGGAGTGGGGCAGCCACCCCACTACAATGGCACATCAGTTTTCTATTGGGATGGGACAATTAGGAGTATCACCGTACAACATTTTCTTGTAAATGAGGTATAAAACACTGATTCCTTTGTTTCTAGAATCACTAGCATTAACCTTTTGGGTGACCATTATCCCTTAATGGAGATCCTTCTGATACCTAATGTATCATTAGCCTTTTATAGATTAGCTGTGTAGTTAAAAGTGAGGAGTAATGTGGGGTAAACTCTAAAGCAGAAACAAGTTGGTATGTATCTTTTTCCTTTGCCCTAAGGAAAAGGTCATTTCCTTTTCTTATATCTGTCCAAATGGACAACTAAGTACTGGTTTAAAAAATGACTGTGCATAATTTTCACTTTATTAGCTTAGGCTAATGTTATCTTCAGATTTCTTTAAAAATACCTTGAATATATGTCAATAAGCTGTGGGCAAGTACATCCCCAGACCATAAATTCTGTCCAATGTGCATCATAGTTATTACTAGTATTAGAAGCTTGGAAGATGGGAAAGACTCAAGTAATCAAATATATACCCCTCTGCAATCACATAGCTCAATCGGGTGGGTTAAATCAATTTGATCCTAATGAATGCTCCTTGTTCAATGCTCCATCGAAGACAAAACATTGTGCTCAATTGCACAAGCAGCCACATAACTAAAATCACTCTTCAATACCCGGGGTAAGTTTCTCAGCAACTCTGCTAAAAAATAGGGATTGAGTTGCAGAACCTGTTGATGAAAGCTCATCAAACTTATTACACCTCTACCCCAATATAACACGGTTTCATCTATAATGCAATAAGATTTTTTGGCTCCCGAGGATAGCGTTATATCGAGATAGAGGTGTATATTGTTTTTCCATGCAAAAATTAGTATCAAGGGTTTCATCCATTTTGGGGGCATTTAAGGGTGTGTGTTGAGGGGGAGAATTAGTGCTGTTTGCTTTCACAGTGGAGGGGTAAAATTACACATCTCACAATTTGACTGAAGGCATCTCAAGTCTTCCTTCGCACTTCCCCCAGATCAGGAGGAATTTTGCCTGTTTTGTCTTCTAACGACCAGCCATCTCTTCTCCAGGAAAAAAATATGTCAAGAGGGGAACAGAACAGGAACCAAATGTAACTAGCAAAATTCATGGATAATAATAGCTATCACTAACGTGTCAGAGTAGCAGCCGTGTTAGTCTGTATCCGCAAAAAGAACAGGAGTACTTGTGGCACCTTAGAGACTAACAAATTTATTAGAGCATAAGCTTTCGTGGGCTACAGCCCACTTCTTCAGATCCATATAGAGTGGAACATATATTGAGGAGATATATATACACACATACAGAGAGCATGAACAGGTGGGAGTTGTCTTACCAACTCTGAGAGGCCAATTAAGTAAGAGAAAAAGAAAAAAAAACCTGTTCATGCTCTCTGTATGTGTGTATATATATCTCCTCAATATATGTTCCACTCTATATGCATCCGAAGAAGTGGGCTGTAGCCCACGAAAGCTTATGCTCTAATAAATTTGTTAGTCTCTAAGGTGCCACAAGTACTCCTGTTCTTTTTACTAACATGTGCATTTAACATATTATGACTTTACCCTTATATAGTTTTCTAAACAAAACACTCCAAGGAAGACAACCTAGCATGTTGCTTCTGTTGGGGAGATGTGACAATGTCAGGTAATAGCTGAGTTGTGCTGTATCCAGCAATTACCTGTGACTATGAGCTAGGCTTGAGGAGCAACCAATAAGACAAAAAATCCTCTCTGTGTCAAATTCTAGTCACACTGAAGTCAATGGAAATTTTGCCACTGATGTAAGTGGAATCAGGATTTCACTCCGTAACTTTCAGGTCCAAGAAGGAATTGTTTCAATCTTATTATGATTCCATCATCAGTTGATAGATAACACCCCTTCAGGTTAGGAATACTATATATGGTTACATTAGTTTACTAATCTTGAGCCCCAATTTATTACTTCCATATGGTATCAGCACAACTCTGAAACTACACACACATCCTCATTTAGAATATTTTCTCATACTCTGTTAATGGAGTGGCTGATACAGAACTCAACAAAGAATTAAAAGATTAATGTAATCAACATGGGTTTATAGAAAGTACAACCTGTCAAACTTGGTATTTCTATGAGATTACAAGTTTGGTTGTTAATAGTGTTGCTGTAATATATTTAGACTTCTGTAAAGTGTTTGACTTGGTACCACACGACATTCTGACTAAAAAGTAGAATGACATAAAATTAGGGCTGTCAAGTGATTAAAAAAATCAATCGTGATTAATCGCACTGTTAAACAGTAATAGAATACCATTTATTTAAATATTTTTGGATGAATTCTACATTTTCACATCTATTGATTTCAATTACAACACAGAATACAAAGTGTATAGTGATCAGTTTATATTTATTTTTCATTACAAGTATTTGCACTGTAAAAAACAAACAAACAAAAAACCCTATTTTTCAATTCACCTAATACAAGTACTGGAGTGTAATCTCTTTATCATGAAGGTTGAACTTACAAATGTAGAATTATGTACAAAAAATGCATTAAAAATAAAACAATATAACATTTTAGAGCCTGCCAGTTCACTCAGTCCTACTTCATGTTCCGCCAATCACTCAGACAAACAAGTTTGTTTACATTAGCAGGAGATAATGCTGCCCACTTCTTGTTTACATCACCTGAAAGTGAGAACAGGCATTCTCATGGAACTGTTGTAGCCGGTGTCACTAGATATTTATGTGGCCGGTGTGCTAAAGATTCATATGTCCTTTCATGCTTCAACCATCATTCGAAGGGACATGCGTCCATGCTGGTGACCAGTTCTACTTGATAACAATCCAAAGCAGTGTGGACAGACGCTTATTCATTTTTATCTTCTGAATCAGAGATCACCAGTAGAAAGTTGATTTTCTTTTTTGATGGTTTGGGTTCTGTAGTTTCCGCATCTGAGTATTACTTTTTTAAGACTTCTGAAAGCATGCTCCACACCTCATCCCTCAGATTTTGGAAGGAACTTCAGATTCTTAAACCTTGGGTTAAGTGTTGTAGCTATTTTTACAAATATCACATTGGTACCTTCTTTGCATTTTGTCAAATCTGCAATGAAAGTTTTCGTAAAATGAACAACATGTGCTGGGTCATCATCTGAGACTGGTATAACATGAAATATATGGCATAATGCAGGTGAAACAAAGCAGGGAACATACAATTCTTCCCCCAAGGAGTTTAGTGACAAATTTTATTAACACATTTTCTTTAATGAGAGTCATTAGCATGGAAGCATGTCCTCTGGAATGGTGGCTGAAGCACGAAGGGGCATATGAATGTTTAGCATATCTGGCATGTAAATACCTTGCAACGCCGACTACAAAATGCCATGCACATGCCTGTTCTCACTTTTTGGTGACATTGTAAATAAGAAGAGGGCAGCATTACCTCTTGTAAATGTAAACAAACTTGTTTGTCTTAGCGATTGGCTGGACAAGAAGTGAGACTGGGTGGACTTGTAGGCTGAAGTTTTATATTGTTTTATTTTTGAGGGCAGTTATGTATCAAAAAATTATATATTTGTAAGTTGGACTTTCACAACAAAGAGATTGTACTACAATACTTGTATGAAGTGAATTGAAAAATACTATTTCTTTTATTATTTTTACAGTGCACATATTTGTAATAAAAAATAATATGCACTTTGATTTCAATTACAACACAGAATACAATATATATGAAAATGTAGAAAAAATCCAAAATATTTAATAAATTTCAATTGATATTCTATTGTTTAACAGTGCAATTAAAACTGTGATTAATTGGGATTATTTTTTTAAATCACAATTAATTTTTTGAGTTAATCGCATGAGTTAACCACCATTAATCAACAGCCCTAACTAAATTTAACATAGATTAAAAGATAAATAGATTAAAAGATAGCTAACTGATATGTCTCCAAAGGCAATTGTAAATTGGGAATCAACACTGAGCAGGTGTGTTTCTAGTGGAGCTTTCAGGGATTGGTTTTTGGCCCTTTCTATTTAACATTTTTATTACTAACCTGGAGGAAACATAAAATCATCACTGATAAAGTTTGCAGATGATATAAAAATTGCAGGAGTGGTCAATAATGAAGAGGACAGATCACTGATACAGAGCCATATAGATTACTTGATAAGTTGGGTGCAAGCAGACAATATGCATTTTAATATGTAAATGTATACATCTAGGAACAAGAATGTAGTCCATACTTACAATATGAGGGACTGTAACCTGGGAAGCAGTGACTCTGAAAAAAAAGTTGGGGGTCATGGGGGATAATTATCTGAACGTGACCTTCCAATGCAATGCTGTGGCCAGAAGGGCTAATGGAATTCTTGAATGATAAACAGGGGAATCTTGACTAGAAGTAGAGAGTGGGTTTTTTTTTTACCTTTGTATTTTACACTGGTGCGACTGCTTTACTGGAAATTGAAGCTAGATAAATTCAGACTGGAAATAACAAGTAAATTTTTCACAGTGAGGGCAATTAACCATTGGAACAATTTATGAAGTGTCATGGTGGATTCTCCAGCACTGACTATTTTTAAATCAAGATTGGATGTTTTTTTTCTAATAGATATGCTCTAGGAATTATTTTGGGGAAGTTCTATGGTCTGTATTCTACAGATCAGACTAGATGATTACAATGGACACTTCTTGCCTTGGAATCTATGATAGAACTGAGCAGAGAGAGCTAACAATATCTTATCTAAATGTAGTACATCCTAAAACAAAAAAATATTCAATACATTTCTTGTATTTTTTCCATTTTCTTTTCTTTCCCATCTTTCCTTTTCTTTTACCTTGGCTTAAAAACTGCAGTATTTTTCTGATGATGAAGTCAGATACCTCCCTCAAATTATTCTTCTACCCAAGCAGCCTGATTAGTCTTTATCTAACTTTGCATACATACATCTTTCTGAATCACCTACAGATGAGAATGATAACCTCACCACCTACTAGACAGAAATATCAAAATTCTTGTTACCATTCACTAAGATAGCTTTTTGTTATCTGAAGGTATCAACAAATGTGTAAGGACAAAGCACACTTTCAGTAATGTAGTTGGTTGTAGCAACCAAGAATAAACAAGCTTCCTGCAAGGTGATGTTGAATATCTTCCCTACATCAAAATAAAACAGACTACTCTGAAAAAGATTGAAGGAGAAGATGACTTTCACTTAAAATAGTATTGGGATTCTGATAACTAATTTGAGGGATTGCCCTTTTGACCTTATTTTTTGAGTTATACAATATAGTCCATACATAATAAATATTTTTCAATTTTCTACATGACTGTCTGGTGAATATCTTTATTCTTTTGGGTTGTGTTATTCCAATGTTTGGTGAGCCAACTAACCTCACTTTAAACTAATGGAAGTGACTCATACTTTTGTCATTACAGTTGCTGCTAATTTTACTGCAGTCAATCCTGTCCATGTTATTTTTCATGCTTGCAGTTTGAAAGATAGGCTTTATCTGTCAATCTTTACAAAGGAGACAAATTACTTATATTTTCCCTTCATTATTGTCCATTAGAGCACATATACAAACACATATATTCAGAAATAAATATTTATATTAAAACACAAAAATCCCTACATTAAATATGTTAATGCTATGAATGTATTACAATACATATACACAAGAGGAGGTAAATTAAGGTTGCACAGACACCTTTAATTCTTGCATTTCCTGACTTCTGAGTGCTTGATTTTTCAAATGTTCTTTTAATGTTGGGCGGGGGTGGGGGCAGTAGATATAAATAAATATATGCTGTAAATGTGACAGTAGTTGCTGAAATCCTTTGAAGTCATAACAATTTTACAAAAGGTAATATTATAAGTTTTTTAAATATTTTAGTTATTTTCCTCTCTCTCTTAGTTCTATGTGGTTGGACAGATGGTAAATATTGCATCTGGCTTTACAAGTACAAAGATATAATAAATAATCCCTCCCCCATTTTCTTTAATCAACAAAACATTTCTAAACTAAAGTACATGATGATGAGGCATGAGAGGGTTTGGGATGACAGCATGATTCAAAGCATTGCATGAATTGGGCAGTTTGTTGCAAACAGGACTGATTTTGTATTATTTTTCACCTTATATGCATGCTTGTTTTTTCTCTGAGAACTCCCTGCCTTTCTTGTGTTTCTCTCTTCCCTCTAGACATTTTTTCTTTAGTGATTTTGTTGTTTTTCCCTCTCACCTCATTTCCTTTCAATCTATCCTTCTCTCTCTCTCTCACTCTCTCTCTCTCTCCCCTCCATCATTTTCTCTCTCCTACCACTTCTTTCTCTTGTTTCATTTTACTCATTCATTAGCCCCCAGTACTTATCTATCCCCTCCCAGGCCAGGACTCATTCCCACCGTTTCCTCATCCACATTCCTCTCCCGATCCCCAGCGTCACAGCTTGTGTTCACAATATTTCAACTCACTGCCACATGTTCCAGTGTTTTCACCCATTTCTATGGAATGTTTTAGTCCACGCCCACCAAGGACATAGAAATATGGTGTTAGGCACCCATTGTTTGTAATATCCTCCATTTTCTATCTTCTTCCCAGCTCTGTAGAGCTAGCTGGTGGGACCCTGTTGACTACAGAGAACTCTATCTTTGTCTCTCCCTCTGAAAAATACCTCCTCTCTAAACTTGTTCTACCCTTTACATGTTTGGATGTATTTGTTGTTTAGCCTCCCAAACCACAGACACAGCATTTCCTGTCATTTTTCATACACATCAACAAGTACGGTAGTCTAAACATATGTGTCCTTTCTTTCTAGGACTGTCTGTCTATCAAGAACAGATGTCATTCACTGTGCAAGAAAAAAGAGTAGGAATGGCAAAAGCCCAATGCAACAGTGCATAGAGAATATAATATGAACATCAAAAGCTTTCTCTCTCTCTCTCTCTCTCTCTTTCTCTCTCTCACACACACACACACACACACACACACACACACATGAATTCAGCTTCTTTTTTTCTGTTTTTTATTGGTGATGTCAGTAACATAATATAAATGCCAATTCCCCCCCAAAAAAACTTTACATTTTGAAAAGGCTGAAAATGTGGCCACAGTCACGTGCACTGCAGGTACAGAGCTGGTAGGTACACAAGTTCCCAATTATCTTCAAAAAGAAACCAATAGAATCAAACATGTCTGCCTGCCAGAAAATGCTGCTGTGGCCACTACGGGCAGGCAAGGGAGGGAATGTGCTGAGAACTGTAACAGATGCCTGCACCTGAAATTCATGCTTGTGTCCACCAGGTTTTCAAAATGCTCTCCACAACAGAAGAGGCCAGTGGGACAAGGAAGAATGTGATCCAGGAGCAGCCATGGAAACTCACAAGAGACATCCTTGCACCTGGATGTAATTCTGGCAACATATGTATTGATCAAGGAATATCTCCTGTGCTCAGACTGCAGGATGGACATGTTGTGTCTCCCCAGACCCATCACCAACACCTACATAGCACAGCTATATATGGTGGCCAAGACTTAAATGAAAAGGGATAATCGTAAAAACTCATTCAACCATGGTCAGTAGAGGCCTGATCTCTAGCATCTCCCAAAATCAATGAGTGTTTCCTTGACTTGAGTGGGCTTTGGGGTTATATTTAGGTTAAGGATACATTTATAAATAGGGTATAAAGGGTTACATGATTAACAGATTGTCTAAGCATGTTCTATACTTGAGCAGTATGTATCAGATTTTCACAAATCCATAGAAGATGTTATAGATAGATACACATCATTCTTGGAATCTTTAGCAATCCATTAACTATTAATTAAAACATTGACCAATCCTCTGTTAATCATTCATAAATTATTTTAATGTATTCTTAAATAAAGTGTCCGAATTGCACATCTGTAATACAACTCAGCAGGTGTATCAGGTGGCCTATGATGCCAACATCTACCAAGTGACTATTTAAACATGGTTGGAAAATGTCTGGGGTGGGGAGGAGCTGAAGCACCCAAACCAGTGTCACCAATTTAACTTATTAACATAATCCTGTTTTTAAAAGGCTGTTTGAAATTAAGTAAGAAATTGCAAATAATGATGAAAATAGGCTAATATACTCAGAATCCCTAGGGAAAATTCACATATTCAAAATTCTTCCCTCCTCACTCATTAGATTATGGATCATTCTCTCACCTGCAAGATGTTTCCTTGTATTTTATTAAAAAAACAAAAATACAAAAATACCCTCATTACCAGCCATTAAAGTCTGAGGCTACTAAAACCATTTCACTCAAAAGTATTTTAAAACTGGGACCCCTACAAGTGATAAGCAAATGTATCACTCTCAGCTTCCACTGTTTCTAATCTTAATGATTTGTGCAACAGAAATTGACTCATGATCCAAAGTCTTCCCTCACTTTTAGAGCCCTCATTAAATAGAAGGTGATTTCATTGCACATGTTTTATCTCACCATAGAAGTATTATTATTAGCTTATATCTTAATTTTGGTGCAAGTATGTTGTACCTATTCCAACCAAAGTCAAGTACAAGCCATGAAAATGCTTTATTGAATAGGTGTGTGGGCAACACACTCATAAGAAGATGACATCTTCTAATTGCCTGCAGCACATCTTCTAATAAACTGCCATGGCACTCAAAGCTCTTCCAGGATAAAGGCCAGCACTATTGTAAAGGCTAAATTATTAATTAATATCATGCAGCTATCATAACTTGCTGGTTTCTTGCCATGGTACAGCACGCTAGTGGAAGGCTTAGATGGAGGGCAGATTTTATGCATGATGATTACTAAAGAGTGTAATAAATCTTCTGCAACCTTCATTTGCACTAGCAGTCATACTGGAAAAGCCATGATGTCTTAATCACCTTACATAATTTGTTGAGGGTTGAAATTCAGTAGAAATGGATCATGTCTGAGAATGTATTAGCAAAATCTAAGGTGCCTTAATATCCTCCTAACCCTTAAGCAACTTTCTGATTGCTGAATACTAAAGGACTGCTTATTTATTAATCTGCCAAATGCTAGCAGGAAGAAGTGGTATGTCTTCCTGGTGCCTTCATGAGCAACATTATTCAAACTATGGGACAGTGTGTGCAAATGTCAAGTTTCACCTACCCAACTCACTTAATGGCACCTACATGGAAAATTAATAAACAAAGGACATGTGGATTTCAGAATATGAGGGAACAAAGAAAGGCCAAGGATGATGCAAGTCAGTTCTGTTTAAATCCATGTGTCTTGATGTTAAAAGGAGACATTCTATAAAAAATTCTAAATAAAAGAAACTAGTGGACAGCAAGTGACTTGAGTGCTATATTTTATTCCTAAAGATGTCAAGATGTTTTTATTTTGTTTTAAATTTTTAATCAGTGAGAACTGCTGCTTGTGATTAGCATCAGGGAATCAAATCCTCCAGTGTAACAATTTATTTGTTGTTGTATCTGCATTTCTGCTACTGGTGGCACCACTTTATTGGGAATGTATCGCTCATTGGGATGTGTGGCCAGGAGCTAGTTTTAAGCAATATAGTTAATAGACTTCAAATATCTGTTTGATTGAGATTATTCTGATTCAGGGACAGTTAGTACCAATTTTTAAATGTCTATTCCAGTGGTTCCCAAACTTGTTCTGCCGCTTGTGCAGGGAAAGCCCCTGGCGGGCCGGGCCGGTTTGTGTACCTGCCGCGTCTGCAGATTCAGCCGATCGCGGCTCCCAGTGGCCGTGGTTCGCTGCTCCAGGCCAATGGAGCTGCTAGAAATAGCGCGATCAGCCTAACCTGTGGACGTGGCAGGTTCACAAACCGGCCCGGCCCACCAGGGGCTTTCCCTGCACAAGTGGCAGAACAAGTTTGGGAACCACTGGTCTATTCACAACAGATGTGAAAAAAATTAAATCCAATTTTAAGTGTTTAATATAGTAAAGTCTTTGAAAGTTTTTTTACATGAAGTTTTAAAAGTCTGGGTTTTTTTTTCATACAGTATAAGGCAGTACTAACAACTTTCAAATGTATTCAATACAGTTTATAAAAGGATAAATAATAAAATGTCTTACTTTGTACATATGTCCTTGTGATTTTGTTTTCTGTTTACAGTTCCTGAGTTATATTCTGTCTGAAAACTCAAACCGCTTTTCTTAAGGATATTTGGCTAAATTCCTTTCAATACTGGCCCCCATTTAATTCAATGGGAGTCTTGCCATTTACTGATTTCAATAGGGCAAGGATTTCACCAAGAATCTATGAAAAGGTTTGAATTTGGGTCAAAGTTTGTCTGGGATTCAGATATGTTTCTGTTTGATGCAAACCTATGTTTCTCCCCAACCATCACTAGTGGGAATTCCCACACAGACCTTACAGCTCACAGCACTTGCTTTGTATTTACCCTAATGTATATGCCAGAAAAAAAGCAGGGTTTCAGATGAGTCATTGTTGGTGTTCACACATTAACATTCTGAGCTATAGCTGAAACATGCAGAGGACAGAAAAAAAGGTTTTCTTTTTTATGATCACCATAATATGGAAAAGACACCACAGTGATATTTTCCACGTATTTTTATCCGGAAGGATTTCAAAGCACCTACACAAACTATATAGTCCAATGCCACTGAAACATAGTTATACTTGGAGTGGATGGAATCAGCTAGCAATAAACAACTCACTGTACACTGCTGGATTCTGGGAGAGAAAGTGTAGGCATAGGAATTGACTTACTGTTATTCAAATATATCCTGGGATATTTAGTGTCTATGCAGGGCAAGCTGTACATCTGTTATGTAATGTATAATCATAGAGTCATAGGACTGGAAGAGATCTCAAGAGGTCATCTAGTCCAGTCCCCTGCACTCATGGCAAAACTAAATATTATCTAGACCATTCCCGACAGGTATTTGTCTAACCTGCTCATAAATCTCCAATGATGGAGATTCCACAACCTCCCTAGGTAATTTATTCCAGTGCTTAACCACCCTGACATTTGGGAAGATTTTTCTAATGTCCAACCTAAACCTCCCTTCCTACAATTTAAACCCATTGCTTCTTGTCCTATCCTCAGAGGTTAAGAAAAACAATTCTTCTCCCTCCTCCTTGTAGCAACCTTTTATGTACTTGAAAACTGTCATCATGTCCCCCCTCAGTCTTCTCTTTTCCAGACTAAACAAACCCAATTTTTTCAATCTTCCATCATAGGTCATGTTTCCTAGACATTTAATCATTTTTGTCACAGTTCTCTGGAGTCTCTCCAATTTGTCCACATCCTTCCTGAAATGTGGTGCCCAGAACTGGACAAAATACTCCAACTGAGGTCTAATCAGCTCAGAGTAGAGCTGAATAATTACTTCTCGTGTCTTGCTTACAACACTCCTGCTAATACATCCCAGATTGATAGTCACTTTTTTTGCAACAGCGTTACACTGTTGACTCATATTTAGCTTGTGGTCCACTATCACCCCCAGATCCCTTTCCACAGTACTCCTTCCTAGGCAGTCATTTCCAGATCATTTTGAATTTTAATCCTATCCTCCAAAGCACTTGCAATGCCTCTCAGCTTGGTATGATCCACAAACTTTTTAAGTGTACTTTTTATACTATTTTCTAAAAAATTGTTGCAGATATTGAACAGAACCGGACCCAGATCTGATCCCTTCATGTCCTTCCAGCATGACTGTGAACCTCTGATAACTACTCTCTTGGAATGGTTTTCCAACCAGTTTTGCACCCACCTTACAGTAGCTCCATCTAGGTTGCATTTCCCTAGTTTGTTTATGAGAAGGACATGAGAGACAGTATCAAAAGCTTTACTAAAGTCAAGATATAGCATGTCTACCACTTCTTCCCATCCACAAGGCTTGTTATCCTGTCAAAGAAAGCTATCAGGTTGGTTTGATATACTTTGTTCTTGATGAATCCATGCTGACTGTTACTTATCACCTTATTATCTTCTAGATGTTTTCAAATTGATTGCTTAATTATTTGCTCCATTATCTTTCTGGGTACAGAAGTTAAGCTGACTGGTCTGTAATTCCCTAGGTTGTCCTTATTTCCCTTTTTATAGATTGGCACTATGTTTGCCCTTTTCCAGTCTTCTGGAATCTCTCCCGTCTTCTGTGACTTTTCAAAGATAATTGCTAATGGCTCAGATATCTCCTCAGTCAGCTCCTTGAGTATTCTAGGATGCATTTCATCAGGCCCTGGTATAAACTTGTATAAGTAATTTTTAACTTGTTCTTTTCCTATCTTAGCCCCTTCTGATCCTACCGCATTTTCACTGATGCTCACTATGTTAGACGTCCAATCACCACCAACCTTCTTGGTGAAAATGGAAACAAAGAAGTCATTTTCTGTAATATTGCATCCTGCAAAACGATCTGCCTGCATGGGCTTTGGCTGGACTCCATCCATCAGAGTATAAGGATCTGCATGAGAAGATCCTTTTGAAAAGTAAGGTCTTCAACTGCAAGCTGCTAAAAGTAGTTACAGTGCATTTTATTGGTCTGTAAAATGTTGTGCACATTTTTCACTGTGTAGAAAATATGTTTTATTAATTAAAACTATATGATATAAAAAGTTAAACTTGACTATTCTATATGGGTTTCTCCATCTCCCCAGATTTGTCATATTTTAAATGGATGTAGAGGTCCTCAGCCATTAAGCCATTCATAGGCAGCCCTGCAGACATAGCAGTGGGAGTAAAGGCCTACACCTTCTCCAGTGTTATGTGAATCCTTCCTGGCCAGAAATGAAACTTGAGGTACAAAGAAAAATAAAAGTTGATTTAAAGGTGTACAGACCCAAAAGTAGCATTCTATATTTTAAGGGAATACATTAAAACTGACAATTTTCCATTGCTTTGATAATAAGGGGGGGGAGAGAGTTGTTTTATAAGTACCGCTTCAAAGAACTTATGTGGACAGAATAGATGAGTATAAATATTCAGTATAAAACCATCATACTGTCCATAAACTAAATGGCAACGTTGACCCTATATTAATTCTTTTACTTCCCATCTCCTTTCTATACTTCAACAGCAGT